>NW_019396942.1:20996-97716 GCF_000591075.1 Eurytemora carolleeae | reverse complement strand
TTTAAAAAATTCGAAATTGAAATGAATAGTCTAGGGAACATACTGTATTAATGTACTCTACTGCATATAATTTGTGAACATTTACATGATTTGTACACTTTGAACTCCCTTTCAGACTGAAAGGGACTGAAAAAATTCATACCGTGAGATTCTTTTAATTCCTCTCCATATATTCTATTCTCTATAGTTTAAACCCTCTTACATGAACTGAACACAAAGGACAATGAAAGAAAAATTGAATTTTAATGTTTTTTTTCAAAAATGGGATTTTTTAAAAAATTGTACTGATTGTACAGATTTTTAAAAAAATGTACGGATTTTTGAAAAAATGTACGGATTGGTTTAAAAAAATGTCCGGATTTTTTAAAAAAAAATTGTACGGATTGTACGGATTTTTTTCGAAAATTGTACGGATTTCTTCTGAAAATGTACGGATTTTTGTACGGATTTGTTCAAAAAAGTTTTGGCCACCCTGTAGTCACAAATGATTGATAAGTCGACTTTACCCTATCTCACTGGTCTCAATTCCTGTATTGAGAAAGGAAAAGTCGTTGCTCATTAATTTTTGTCCTTCAGCACGATATCCCATGACATTTATAATACACAAATGGTGGTTGCATAAAAATGGTAGCATTGCTCAAATTTTGTCAAATTAACTGAGATGTAAACTCAATTTAAATAATGTTCTTATTGAGAATCAAATTCAGGAAAAGACCAATTCCCTGAAATTTTACAGTTATAATTGTGTAGAATTGGAAGAACAGGGAGAGCAGGGAAAACTGGAACCAGCATATCCCTTTTTACTAGGTAAGTTGCATAGAAATTTAAATGGCGGGAGGGGGGTTGTCAAAATTTAGTACAAGGTTTTTTATGGAAAGCGGAGGGGGAAATAATTCGTGTTTAAAAATCTGTAAAATATGGATTTTAGATGACACAAAAACATTTTTTTGGACACTTTCTTTAGGGAGGATTGGAGAAAAGCCCCTGAGCTTGTAACTATGTTGGAGGATGCTGGTCAACCTGTACCTGAGTGGTTAGCTAAGGAAGCTGTCAGGTAAACACTAAATCATGATAGATCCCTGGTCAACCTGTACCTGGGTGGTTAGCTAAGCAAGAATTTATTAGAAATTAAACTCAGTGCATGTGAACTAAAAATTTGAAAATTAAAAACGACGTTGGAATCGTTTCAACATATAACCAAGTTACTTATTAGTTGTAAACCAGAACAAGTGGAGTAGAACCTAGAAAAGTGAAAACGTCATTTTCAGCGTTATAACATAAAGCTGCTCGCAATCAGCGACGACAGCGAGAGTATCGTGTACAAATTGAATTACATCATTAAAGACTGTTTCTGATCAGAATTTATTATGTTTGCATTTCAATCTTTGTAATATACATCATCAAGGGTACCCTACATATTACACTGAACAACCAGAATGTCGCTTAATTTTGATGATATGGACTGAGATGTTTATTTTTATGATATGGACTGAGATGATAAAATAAAAATGATATTAGGTAAACTCTCCATACAAACAGTAATAAGATTTTAAGCCAATAAAGCTCTCTTCAGGTTTACAGTGTGGAAGGCTAAGAGGGACCAGGATGATGCACAGTTTGGTGGAAGATCCAGAGGGGGAGGTAGGGGAGGAGGAGGAGGTGGTGGCGGAAGTGGATGCAGAAAGTAAGTTTTTATGTCTAAATGGCTTAACAATTCTAGAGATTATCATTTATTTACAAATAAAAATTTCTCCATTCAAATTCGAAAAAACGTAAATTTAGAAATGATAAAATCATTGTGCTTTTACAAAACATTTTTTATCGCAAACAAATCGAGCTCAAGGAAAATTCGTCATTTTTTTCTTTCTTTTTTCAAGTTGTGGAGAAGATGGTCACTATGCGCGAGATTGTCCTCAAGGCGGCGGAGGAGGAGGAAGGGGCGGCGGTGGAGGTGGTGGTGGTTTTGGCGGAGGTGGTGGTAGAGGGCGTGGCAGTGGATGTTTTAAGTGTGGAGAGTCCGGCCACATTTCTCGAGATTGTAGGAAGCGTTAATTTTGTTGTAGTCGAATTCGTTAGATTTATTTTTTCGATCAAATTTCAAATTGTTGTTTTTGTTGCACCGTATTATTTTTATAGTATATGTATGCTTCAAGTAAATAAATAGTGTGAACCCACCCTTCTAATACACATCCAACTTATTAATATCGTCAAGGGAAATCATTGAAATCTTAACTGAAGCACATCCTCGAAAATAATTAATTTTGTTGAGCCCATTTTCTACATGTTAAATGAACATTACAACTGAACATTACAACAGAGATTTTATAATTTGGCAGGAGTAAATAATTATACAACGGTTTGGTTGGCTAACCTTATCTTGGAAATAGTTATTAAACTTCAAACCTGTGCGTGCTTTTTAAATGATTCAATTTATAAAACATTGTGAATTAGGCATGTCACTTTTAAACGCATGGTATGCAGATAATTACCGTCCCATTTACTACTTTGCTGCCAGGCAATTACACTAGTAATTTAAGAGTTGAAATTTGAGTTTGAAGGGTTATGTTACATCGTCTATACGCAACATCCCCCCTACCGAACTTCTGACCTACTAACTTTCCGACCTACTGCATTATCGGACCTACGCCAGCTGTTTATTTTAGTATTATTTGTGGGTTAGGTTAAGACAATATCTGGGCCGGGCGCTGCGGCCACAAGTCCATATAGCAACTGTAATACCACGTGCTAGTAGGTTGGATGTGTAGTATAGCGGATTTGGTGTAGGTCAGAAGTTGAGTATGGCGGATATGTGTAGGTCGAAAAATACACTACCTTATGAAGCTGTTTTCATAACACCATGATCTCCATGATCAAGGGTTGAAAGACTATAAGTCAAAACGTTCAAATCTTATGAATACCAAAGTACAGGAAAGTTAATTGCTGATATTGTTATGTGAAAATGGATCCCACGTCAGGTTGAGACATCTGTCATGTGTTCACTTTACCGCCCAGAGACAGTACACTGGGACACGAAAAATGATGTACCTCTGAATTAATTATCTTCATATATATATATATAATTTATTTTTTTGTTAATACAATATGGATTAGAGCATTTAATGCATGACCATCAAGAGTGGAACATTTTCTGAAATCATTTTACAGAAGCAAATTTGTATTCCACTTGGAATTTTAAGACATTTTGATAAATGTACTTTTACAAAAATCCAAATTGGCTGCTTTTAATGGATTTTAATGTTAAATAATCGAAAAACAACTAATATAACTGAAAATAAATCTTTTAAACCATAAAATCATGGGTAGGGTACTAATAGGCTTCCACTTATTAAGTTAGCAAAAAATGCCTTTTTTGGTGAATCTAAATGTACAGCAAATCTTTAAATTGAATTTAATTCGGATATTCAACCCCCTTCTAATATTACCCAAATTGGTATACTTTTCTAAAATTAGATTTTCACTTGTTTTTAAGAATTTTCCTCTCACTTCTATTATAAAACTCGTTTGAGACCGCTATTTTTATTATATTTTTTAAACACGTTTCTTGCTTTAATTTAAATTCGGTATTTTATAAACTAATTTGGAACAAGTTTGGGTAATTTTCAAGCAAGGCAACGTAGGAATCTGAAATTATTTCAGATAGCATCAACGAACTATTTCGTTTGTATAATGGTTGGCGCTATTTTGCGGCTTCGGGGTTCCCAGAAGGACATGGTGGTTGAAAAGGAGACTGAACACAAGTTAAAATTCTTCTCATTCCAGGTAAAATCCTTCAGTCAATCATATTGCTACGACCATTTCAACATCAAAAGCCATGGTAAACCAGTAGAAAAAAAAAATACATAATTAAAGGTATATTTTGCTATAAAATTTATTGTGAATAGGAAAAACACCAAAAATTGTTTTTTCGTTACAAATATCACTATTCTTTTATAGTTTCCAACAAATTGTAAATACTCGAGATACAGATGAGGTTTAAATCAATTCACTAATTATCATAGACATTAGGGAGGAAATCCCCGGACGCCATGAGCCTCTGCTATGCAGACATCGAGCCTCTCAGATTTACTATGCAGACAAAGCCTGCGCTATGCAGACCGTGCCTGCGCTATGCAGTAAACGAGCCTCCACCATACAGCTTTTTTTAAATCTTGGGTTTTTTGAGTGATGAAAACTTTTAACAACTTTTTTTGACGAAGTGGCATAAGAATTTTACTAAAGATTAAGAGTTGTTCATTGATTGTCATGATTGGAAACATATATGGACTCAAAGTGGTTTATAAGATTTATATTAAAACCTTAAACATTTCTTACGCAGAAAGGAAGATATTTGGAGAAATATTTCTGGAGTAAACTTGGTTTGTTTTTGTAATCTTTGATTTAAACAATACCTTTTTTGAAAAATGTTAAGATTTAAATAATAAATACAAATTTTTAAGATTTAATTTGAACTTCAAAAAAAAAGGTATCGCTGAAATCAAAGATTATAAAAGATGAAATGAAATTCAATTCAAATTTTTTTTCTAAATATTTTCCTAATTTCGTGTAAAAAATGTCATAATTAGGCACTATGTCTAAAAATTTCAAAAAAATCTTTTATTTAAACTTAAAACACAAGTTAAAAAAAACCTCCTGTATTACACAGGCACATTTTGATATGTTGTGCATGCTCATTTCTGCAAAGTGGAGGCTTGGTCTGCCTAGTAACTCTGGGAGGCTCGTGTCTGCATAGCGGACGCTCATGGCGTCCGGGAGTTCCCTCCATCTAGACATTCGGCAAGTGTAATTACAATACTTCTGATACCTTAACATTGCATGTGTTGAAATGGTAAACCATAAGGGAGATAAACTGATGCGCGACACCGGGTTAATGATGCTCTAGTTAGACAAGTATCCCTGGTTAACCAGGTTAATGATGGTGTATATACTACTCTAGTATGCAGTGTTTCGGATCCGGATCCGGTCGGATCCGTATCATTTGGTCGGATCCGTATCATTTGGTCGGATCCGGATCCGTATCAGGAAACGTTGATATGGATCCGGGTAGCGCCAAAAATTAACCAAAACCATGGAATAAATAAATCAAAATGGTTCGTAAATGAATCATTTACATTTTACATGACGAAAATTTTTCAAAATTATTTTTAATAATTTAATGTTTACATTTATATAATAGTAAATTAATGACGACATTTTATAAATTATAACCTTGCATAACATTTAATAGGGAAAATCCGATTCACAGAATCAAAAGTTACCTCGGATCCGGATCCATCATCACGGATGCGGATCCGCGGATCCGGATCCGGATCCGGATCCGAATCAAAATGATATGGATCCGAAACACTGCTAGTATGACAAGTATCCCTGGTTGTGTGGTTTAATGATGGTGTATATACTACTCTAGTATGACAAGTATCCCTGGTTGTGTGGTTTAATGATGATTTATATACTACTCTAGTATGACAAGTATCCCTGGTTAACCAGGTTAAGGATGGTGTATATACTACTCTAGTTTGACAAGTATCCCTGGTTGTGTGGTTAATGATGGTGTATATACTACTCTAGTATGACAAGTATCCCTGGTTGTGTGGTTTAATGATGATTTGTATACTACTCTAGTTTGACAAGTATCCCTGGTTGTGTGGTTAATGATGGTTTATATACTACTTTAGTATGACAAGTATCCCTGGTTGTTTGGTTTAATGATGATTTATATACTACTCTAGTTTGACAAGTATCCCTTGTTATGTGGTTTAATGATGGTGTATATACTACTCTAGATAGACAAGTATCCCTGGTTAACCAGGTTAATGATGGTTTATATACTACTCTAGTATGACAAGTATCCCTGGTTGTGTGGTTTAATGATAGTGTATATATTGCTTGGTTACTACACCATCTTCCTCAATTCATACTCTTCTCTTATCAACCATATCATCCTCTACTCTCAGACAAACCAGATCAGGTAGATTATCAACCATTCATCTAACTAGATTCGGTAGATAATTTATGTTTACCTGAATCATATCAAATAGATCATCAATCATTTATGTAAATTATTTTGATTTGGTAGATATATATCTACCATTCATAAAAAATGATCGACCCTTTATCTAAACAATATCAGAAAGATCATCAACCAATTCATTAAAACTTAATAATATTAATATTTGTGAAGATCAACTCTTGGGTTTGGATTTAGCGGAAACCTGGTGGGATACCTCTACTTCGAGGACGTGTATGCTATCAGAAATATTCCGGATTATATCTCGTAAGTTATTTCCTAGAGTATGCTTCAACCCCCTTAATCCTTAATTATATTCCTTGGTGTATATTTCGACCTACTCACATTAGCTATACTCCATGTCTGACGAAAGCCACATCCGCAGTTTACTTTTGACATACTTGCATGTGGTTTTAAATACAGCTGCTAGTTGGACATGCGGCCGCAATGTCCGGCCCCCTTGCCTGTCCTAGCAGCGGCGGTCGGCGCTCTAGCCTGTCCTTGCCGCATCGCTCGGCCCAGAAATTTTTTAAATTTATGTAAAATAAACAGTTGTGGCGCATATTGGTCGGATATTGCAGAAAGATCGGAAAGTTAGTAGGTCAGAAGTGAATAGAGGGGATGTCAAGTATAAAAGATGCATCATTACCCTAAGTTTTTACCCTTAAATATAATCATAGTGCAGGTCAAATTTGCATATTCATAATTTGAATTGTAATATATAATTTAATTGCTGAATACTAGTGGACTGGAAACAATAAAGAAAATATAATATTTTAAAGGAAAGCAATGGGTGCAGATTTGAGGTACTTATTGTTTCAGCTGCTAATGACCATCTCTGGATATAATGCTGCCCGTTTCAAGCTCTTCACCTGCAGATTGTAAGTTTATCCATACGTTTCCAATCTGATCATTTTATATATTTCCTTGACCAAATGTTGGTTATAATTCACATTGAGAACTAAATCTAATGTATACATCAAAGAAATTTAAATACTAAAGGAAAAATTGGTTTGGTTTGTAGGTTATGTGACTCAGTACGCTTAAAGAAATGTATGCAAACAGCCCTTTTAAGTCTGGTGTGTGGCTGGTTGTTCTTGGACTCTGCATATTCTCTAGGACTCCTTCAGCAGGTTTAAGAAAATTAATAAGAATGAATGTTTAGGATGTCAGCAACCCTTTTTTCTTTGTCTATCGGCAAAATGGCGTACTTGTGCTAATTATAGACCCGTTATGTTTATTGTGTACGTGTGAAAATTCAGTCTCAATGAGTTTTCAATTATTTTTTATTCTTTTAGGCTGTGTTTTACACTATCAAATACAAGCTTAATGTGAACATTCTGGGCATGCATCCGATCCTCGCCATCCTAGTTCTAGCCGTAGCGACAGTAATAGGTTTCTACATCTCGTTCCAGGTTTTAAACGTAAGTTTATGACTCACTAATAATTCTGACAGCTGTAAATCGGAAAAATACAAAACAAGAAGGTCTTGTTTTACTTGCGTAGTTTTAAGTAAAAGACGACCTTTATATTGATCAGTTAACACAAATGTCGATTGTCATACCTGTTCAGTTTTTGCATTATAATCTATTTGTTTCAGGAGTGTACGTCAGATAAAGAGAAAAAGACTGAGAATAAATCTGGAAAAATATCCAACAAGTTCAAGGAAATGTCTGAAAACAATGATCCGGTCCTCCCTATCTTCGTTCTAGCCGTAGCCACAGCTTCGGCTTTCTACGTATCTGTAGCTGCACAGGTTTTAAACGCAAGTTTTATGACCGCCCGAAGACGACATTCAAATGACTTCAAGCAAATATTTTACAGTTGGAAATTTTAATGACAGGGGTACGCATTTTCTTGAAGGGTCATGATACTGCAAAAAAAAATATTTCAGGAGGGAAAAAAAGAACACCAGTAATGTTTAACCTGTGAGCGTCTTTAATTTTTATCTGTTTGTTTCAGGAGTCAGGGTATGACGGTAGGAAGAGTAAACCTGGAAAAATATCCAACATGTTCAAGAAAACAGCTGCTCCTCAAGTAAGTTTCCTGAGATAAAACAATTTTAATTTTTCAGGAGATCATTATTTAAATGGTATCTAATATTTCTTAGAGGTATTTATTATCTCTTAGAAAGTTATATGTATTAAAGAGAAAGACATGTGCTAGCTAACACAAGTACAAAGAGAGCCTGATTTTTTCATATCTCAGAAAATGACAGAATGAATTTGAATTTAGGTGATATGCTCCAAGTTCCTGAGATTTTGTTCACGAGTTTACCTAATTCTTCTCGGCCTAACAGTTCTAGCGTTCTCAATTTACATTCAAGGTATTAAAAGATTGATAGACGTAATTTCAAGGGACCCTCCATTTAAAAGAGGGACATACCCGATTCACAGTGGTATCCTTGAAACCTTGATGTGCTAAATAATGTGGGCGATGTCGTAATTTTTCTAGCGTGAAAGTGTTTAATTCTGACAATACATTAATTGTTTCTGTAGCAGGTACTTTTATACTCCATGCAAGAGTTTTGCAAACCCTATTCGGTACTGGTATAAGCACGACGACATTTAATCTATGCTGCTAGAATTTTTAAAATTAGATGCTGAAATGTCCGACCTACTGTTGTTTGAGCTATTGAATATTTCGACAGTTGTTGTTGTTTCTAAGATGTTTGCTTCCAAATGTAGTAATTAGATTATATCACTTGGGCCACCAACAGTATAAAGTAGATCACATAAATAACTATTTATTTGCATAAAATTATGACAACAATTAAAATGCAAATAGTAAAACATTATAATCTTAAAATATAACAAAAAACTAGAAAGCAAAACTCAATCAAAACATGTCAATATGAATAAAAGTAAAAATATCGATAGTTCCGATGACATGACAGTTCAAGTGACTAACCACCAAATAAATAACTTGTGTACATATCTAAAGTGCAGATTTTCAACAAGGAACAATTATGAAATATGGTTTACAGTTACACATCGTCTAAATTACACTTTATCATTTTTAGGTAGAATAAATGTCTAGTACAATTATAAAGATTAAGAAATAATATGAATGTCGTCTTCTATAAACCAGTGCTGATTTCCGGGGTTTGCACTACTCTTGCAGGGTGTAGAGAAACCACAATTGCAAATAGTCTACTACAATTGTTAAGATTAAGAAACAATATGAATGTCGTCTTCTATAAACCAGTGCCGATTTCCGGGGTTTGCACTACTCTTGCAGGGTTTAGAGAAACCACAATTGCAAATAATCTTATCGGACCAAGCTTTAACGGTACCGTTGTGAATCGGACATGCCACGTTAAAAATGGAGGATCACTGAAAATTTCGTCAAAAGTCTCTAAAGTGATGGATACTTTATAAAGTAATAAGTCCCTTCTTCTCCAAAAAAAGTTACTGTCTGGGGTATTAAAATAATTTTTCTTGTCTTATTCTAGTTGGTGTGATTCTTCTGCGTGCAGACCCTGCCTACCTACCCAGTGTAACCTACAACAATGAATCCTATCCTACAATGAACGGAGTTACATTCTACGTGTAAGTATTGGGTAGAAGAAATAGTGAAATACTAGTCGTCTTCCTTTGTTTTATTAAGAAATGTCGCCAAGTTTGCTGTTATTTGTTTAACTGAAGTACATTTAAAAAGATTTTAGGGCTACAAAGGAACGAACGAAATCCATAGCCGTTTAATATAATGAAGAAACAAGACGACTTTCATTCCAATGTTTTCCGTGTACGGCATGGTTGATCCACAGATCGGGTAGATACAGATTCATCATTGACGCGGACTGCCCTGTCGATGTAGCCCGAAAGAGATATATAATTCCGAGTTAATCATCAATCGAGATGGAGATTTTGGGGTTAATGTTTACTTTGTGCACATTATTGTCTGATCAACTCTGCACAGTGGATCAAGTGGTTACAGGGAGGAATCATGGCTTAAGTCCATAGTGCACTTTTACATGAACGTTGCCAGGCGCGCAACTAGGGCGGGGGCCAGGGGGCCAGGCCCCCCCCTAGCCTGATTAAGGGGGGGCATGCCCCTCCCTTAAGAAGTCTTTCACATTATAGTTTATTAAGACAGATATTTTTCCTGTTTTGCACTAGGGTTTCTTTCCCAATTAAGCATGCTATTGAGAAGATATTATGAAAATAGGAACAAAAAATTCCAAATTCAGGGGGGGCTACGCCCCTCCCTGAATCTGTCAGAGGGGGCGAATGTCCCCCCGCCCCCCTGTATCCGCCCCTGACCAGAATAGATTTCTTGTTTAATTTCATATCGGATGTGTTGACTTACTGAATATCCGGTTGGTAAGGTTAGTTTTTTATTGTTTAAGTATAACACACATTTTTCTTGCCCCCCCCCCCCTAAAAATGTTTAGGGGGGGGCCAAAAATTTCCCCCTAGCCCCCCATAACCAAATGTCTAGTTGCGCGCCTGAACTATTAACTAAATGGACGACCCTCCAAGTATAGAGTGGAATGTCCGATTCACAACGGTACATTACACTCACCAGTTACCTTTAGTCAACAAATGTTTTCAGGAAGGAAGACCTTGATCTAAAACATGAACATGTGGCTCTCCCCATAAACCTAGGGTTCAACCTCCCCATGGAGTTCTACAGTCTTAACTTTAATAGCTCCTGTACAGGTAAAAATTGTTAATTATACCTGAGCTGATAATTATTGAATTGTTGATATCGGAATTAAAAATTCAAGTGCCCACTGGGGATATTGAGATCAAGAGATGGGTATTCATCATAAAAGTTCCCAGCTTAGGCATCAAAATTATGACAAAGATTGCATATATTTTTCCTGTACTGGGGGGAGGGGGTGGGGGGAGTAGTAATTTTTTAAAAATTAAAACCGTCAAATTTGTGTTTTCTGAAAAACCTAAGGATAAGGAGCTTAAACTGTTATTTCCCCAAAGCTAAGGCTTACCATTTTTTGGGGTGGGGCCGGGGTGGGGTGGGTGGGGGTGTTACCTCAAATTTGATGGGTACGGGAAGCCCCTTCAATTGTGAGTAGGGATATCCCTAAATAAGCCGCCATCAATACTGATTTTTCTATAACCATCAAAGAATTTTAGGTTCCCCCATTCCCCTCCCCCCGGGGCCCCGCCCCTACTCTTAACTTAGAATATTTTTTGGGAATTGAAACTAGTGTTTTTAGATTGTGAAGAGTTTATTTTGAGCCAAAGTTATAGTTCTACTAGTTTGATGGTAGTTCAGGTAGGATTGTTGATCAATTTGGTTTATTTTCAAACAACTTTTAATATTTATTCCAGCATTAAAAGTTTGGTTTTTTAAACTTTGCTGTATTTTTATCCTTCAAGAAAATATAAAAGAATTATCATCCAAAAAACCAAATTTTTTAGGGTCGTATGGTTTTGCATTTATTTTATCCAGGGTCAAAATTGCACAATGGACAAAGTTTAAGATCAGTAAATATTGAAAACGAACAATTTTAAAAATTGTAGAAACAAAAATGGAACCTTTTTAAATTAAGTCCTTAAAAAAGTAACTTATGTTATTTCCCATCACTACGTACACTGTACAGGCAACTATCTGGGGACTAGCGGCCACCAAACTCCTTCTCAATACCATCTGCTGCGGATCTCATACACAAAGCAACTTGTTTAGGTACAGTTCATTAAACTTGAGGAATTTCGGACTTTTTTATAATTGAATCTCCCCCCCCCCAATTCTGAAGTGATAACCAGAAAACAATGGAATAGAAAGACGACAGTATAGCAATACTTAAGCGTTTTGATGTTATTACAAAGCAAATATTTTTGCTCGTAACTTAGCAAAACAATATGTAAGTGAAAAGGGTCTATTTACACTGTACAATTTCTATTTCTAATGTTCATTGAAATAGTCACAACTTGAGAATACATGTCTTCCTATTTTAGAAAAAATCCATAATTGTTTGGTAAAAACAAATTTCAATGAAATGATTGGGAAGGTTATAATAATATTAAATTTATACGTTTCAAGAGCAAAATGGTTTTTGATTTTTTTAGTTGAAGTTTTTCCATTTGGATTCACTCGGGATCAGTGGCCCGGGGTAATTTTTCCGGATTTAGGATCTAATCTATCTAACACAAAATACCCTCAATTCCCTTTTGGCCATTTTTGATCATATGCAGGAGTTCAAGTTTAAGCTTAAATATATATTCAAGGATCCTTCTATGGTCGTCTCTACTCCACTTCTACACTATCCTCAGACAGGTCAGAACATTGATCGGTCATTAAATGTAATATTCAGATCATTGATCGGTCATTAGACGTAATATTCAGATCATTGATCACTGATCAGTCAAAGGACTTCAAATTCATTGATATCAGAAGTGCAGTAAAAGGACTTCATAATATAATGATGATAAAGAAATATTTTACCATTGATTTCTACACATAAATATTTCGAAAAATATGTTCCTAAAATTATTGCAACATTTTTTATCGTCGATATTGACATTAAGATTGAAATTGCGCTAAAACCGTACTAAAATCTCATAAGTCTCAAATGAATCCTGCAAAATTTCTCTACAATTCTGCAAACTCAGTTCAACTTTCATGTCTAGCCGGTCTCTCCCTTTAAATTCGTCACAAAATTTATTCCTTGAGAATAAATTTTGATAAAGTTATCAAGATTGATGGCTTCACTTTATGCGTCAAGAACTTAATACAATGTAATTTAGAGCTGGTCTATGGTCAGGTTTTGTGGCAACTCAGGACTCTCGATCCTGATTGTCCTATCTGCTGCAGGGTTTGTCATCAACCTTGTTATTTTAGTTCTCTTCCAGATAAGCTCACGGAGGTAATACAATTTGAACCCCCTTCCCAACCCCCCTCCCAAATCTTAGGATCCATTTATTTTTTGATCCGGACCACCCGGATCCTGGATCAACACTGAACAAATATGGATCCGGATCCAGGTCAGAACATTTCTTTAAGGATTTTCTGAACAAACGAAAAATTTTCTTCTTTTTCTGTTTTTATTTTTATTTTTATGTTAAAACTTAATGAACTATTCAGAGATAAGGAAGTTTCTAATGATCTAATTTTTTAACAGTCCAAGCTTTGGATTTTAAGGCAAAATAGTTTTTTTTAACATTTTTTGGTTGATATTTTTTGCCCCTTGGATCCGGATCCGTGCTAGTTTAAATTTATAATGAGCCCAATTTTAACGACAGATTTTTCACATGGTCAAAGTAAAGAAGGGTGTGTATTGTGTAATGTGCATAGTGCACATAGATGAAAAGAAAAGAATAGAATGTATATTTTTTATTGGATGTTGTCAAGCAAAAATTTATATATAAAAAATTATAGTTTTGTTGATGACGAATTTACGGGAGAAAATTCAAAAGCATTTGTTACCGTACTTTTAGCAGACTTAGAAAATACACTTCTCTTATTCAGTATTCGTTTATTGCAGATTGTATACCTCCAGCAACAATCCCAAGACTGCTCTTGTTCTTCCATTTTAAGAAGACTAGAACTGCCTCATTTTGAGGATAATACAAGATTTTCTACGGGTCATTTATCTAGACTTTTTAATAGATTGATTTTAATTCTCGCTTAAAATATATTTTCGTCAATCCCTTTGTCTCAAATTGTTCACATTTTAATCTAGTCGGTAGCTCTGATTGTACAATGCACGCTCACTGCGTTTACAGACAGGGCACTTGTGTCAATTGGATTTAGATTAAATAATTATTTTATCCATAGTCTATGCCAGTGGTTACTTGATGACTTTGTCATTTTATCTATTTGTACACATATTGCATTGAATTGAATTGACACTATGTTATAGTTTTAATATTTACACCTTAACTAATTGAACCTAACACAACTCCCAAGCTTTCACTGTTTGTGAGGTGGGGTTATAGAATTTTAATAAAAGTAAAACTGATAATATTTGGAACTCTTCTCAAAACCTTAAGATCCAGCCTTTTAAAACCAGTGTTTTTTTGAGAGGCCACGCGATAAATGTGTATACTGTATATTTCAGAGTTTCAATTTATATGCCAGCCTAGGGTCCAGTGAAATCACTGCAGAGAACATTGTCGGATAAAACTGCACTGAACAGGTGAAAGTTGTTATCTTTTTATTTTTTTTCATTTAATTGTTATTGATATTATTTTCCGGATTTCTCAAATTTAATTCTTCTAATTTATTGTAAATGTATCAAAAATTAGTGGGAGGGAGGAGTGGGATAATGTTGTTGTTTTTTTCAAATTATCTTAATTTTAGTTTTGTTTTGATGGTTGTTGAAATATTTAAATCCTATCAATATTCAAATATTTTAGTATCTCTACAAACAAGAATGTCTGATCTAGGAATTGGAGTAGAGGTGAGTTTTGGATCTAGATGGAGATCGGACTCTAGTTTGGTTAAAGGATAAGAATCAGGATTAGGATCTAGTTTGGTAAAAAGGTTTAGAATCAAAATTGGGATATCGTTTGGTATAATAGTTAGAATCAGAATTGGGATCTAGTTTGGTAAAAAGGTTTAGAATCATAATTGGGATATCGTTTGGTATAATAGTTAGAATCAGAATTGGAATCTTGTTTGGTATTACAGTTTTCAGGATTAGGATATAGTTTGGTAAAGGGTTAGAATCATTTTTGGGATTTAGTTCAGTTTAGAGTAAACAGCAGGATTGGAATCTGGACTGGGATTTGAATTCGGTATGGGATCTATATGCTGGGATTATATTCTGGTTATTGGGTACTACGTTTTGGTTAGAATCAAGATTGGGAATTGGAATGGGATTAGAAGCAAGATTCCATTATATTTTCTCCCCTAAATTTCCTTCCTATTTCTTTTTAACAATTTATTATTTTTGAATTTTTAATCTTAAAAATTGGATACATTTGATAGAGTAAAGTTCTGATTTGATTCTTCTTCTTGTCATCCTTTCTCTTTCTTTTTTTCTTTCTTTGTTGACTGTCCCTGATTCTGATAATTTTATTCGATTCATTATTGTTTAATCTCTTTATGATTTGTTAACTAAAGCTTACATTGTTGCCTAGGAGACTGTTCAAGCCTGACCTGAAGCAGAGTTTAGTGAATTCAGGCGTTCTACTTCTAACAACAAGATCTAGATAGTTCTAAATCAACATCATGATACATACCTGAAAAGGTTAAAATATGGTTTTATCTTTAATTTTTAGAAAATCACTGACCAATATCTTCAATGTTTTTAATTTTGTTTATTCAAACTTGTACCTAATGTTAAATAAAACTTGATTGAACAGCATCTTGACATGTTTTTAAAATGTATTGCCTATTTAATGTTTCTTGATTTAAACAATCTTTAATGTAAAATTTCAATAGTGAACAATGTGAATAAATAAATTTATTCTGTAAACCGTTGGTAGATAAGCTATTACCTTAAAAATGTACAGAATTCACAATATAGTATTATCCACAAAGCATGAGATTTCAGAGACAACTGTACGGAATTTATTCAGCCTTTTTTCTAAAAACATTGGTTCCCTGCAACTTAACTTGTTCTCTTTTTTGCCCAATCATATAGTTCATACGCAATTGTGACATATACTGAAAAATTCAGATTCAAATTGTTCAACGGAACCAGTTTCTGGTCATCATTACATTCTCATCCTTTGTGTGTAATCCCGTACATTTTAGGCATAAAGCTACATTTCAAGTGATCTTCCTTAAAAGAAGGCAATGTCAGATTCACAATGGTAGCCTTTGACGGATTGAGAATGATCTGGAAGGGATTGTGATGGATCAAGGATCTGTTGGACAATTCATTGCCATTTCATATATACTTGCATTTGAATTATCTAGATAAAAATCAAGTAAAAAAGTATATCAGTTCTATGCGCAAATTAATGAGTGTTACAATAGTCGAGGGAACCGAAGTTTTCAATTGTTAAAGGTGTTAAACAACTTGTTTCATGTTAAGACGCACCTCGGTAGTATGAGTTGGATTTAACTGTAGTATTTTCAAAAAGCAAAATAAATTTTGAATCTGTTCTGTGCTCAAAATGTTTACCTTAGATTTGTAATTTAACAAAGAGAAGTAAATTGCGGAAGTGGTTATTATATGTCATTATATGTATTATGCTGGTTAATACTGCAGGTGTCCTAATGATGTGTAGTGTGTACTGATATGATTTTGTTGACTTATTAATTTAGGGTCCCTTGAATATGTTTTACACTAACGCTCGATTTCAAAACAATTTCTACAAAACTTCTTGACTAAGAAAAAAATGTAGAAGAAGAATTTAGAGCACATTGCTTTATTCATGTTTCAACTTTTTGTGGAGGGGGGGGGGGGCGTACTATTCTTCTGACCCAAGCACTGCTATGTAAAATGTTGAGAATCTTTTTTATTGGAATGTTAACATTTTTTTGAACATCCTGCACACATGTGAACCTTTTCATATGCTTTCTACAGAAATGTATTGATCCAAGTTACCCTGCAGTAGGTAAACAGTCTTCAAGTTAGTACATATAATATATAGTTGATTTAAGATAATTACGTGGAACTTTAGTCACATATCTATAGAATTAGAATTCGGTTTTCATTTCAATCTCTGACATTAATGGTTTCCTGCAGATATAATCTTGTTTCTTTCTTTGCTAAATTATTTAAAATATGTATTTAAAATAATCTCATTTCGTTTGTTTGGATGCCCGATCATAACTTATAACCATTTGACCGATTTGATTTTAACTTTGACTGAATAAGTCGGTAGAACTATGATAATGTATTCAGCTTGGCTTTTATTCTAAATTGTGTAGGTTTATTTTTAAGGATAAACTTGGTTTCCAGCCAAAGCTGGGTTTTCAAGCTTTTAAACCATAAAACTCCTATATTCGAGACAGAACCCCATCTAATCCTGTGGCTTAGCTCTATGTACTAACATTACGAGTTATTATTTTTCATAAATTTTATGTTAAATTTGCTGATACAATTAAATTTGCTGCCTTCCTAGACCGATAATCTTTTAAACCGAGTTTATTAAAAAGTTGTGGGTTTTCTCGAGACATATTAGAAAACTCTTTATTACAGATCAAGCTAAAATCAATTTTAGTATTCCAGAAAATGAAGTTGATCATAAAAACTTGCTCGAGATAATGTAATTCCAACAGAAACCAAACCATCAATCTTTAATAGTTTTTTGTAGACTGATTACTATAAAAAAGTGCTGGAAAATGTCTGGGGGTAGGGTAAGTTTTTTCCTGATTATCAAACGTATTAATATCTGAAATAGTAATAAAAGTCCCCTAATGAGTGCAAAGACGTGTTCAGAGCCCGTTCTCTCTAAAAATGTATAATCTTTTGTCGTACTTTGAAGGATAGATAGACAATTCTTACGACCAAAATTAAGAGACGTCATATGGTCGACCAATGTAATGATAGAAGTAATGGCCTCCGGGGGAAGGAACCATAATCGACCTTTGATCGAGGGCAGGAAAGCCAGTCAGAACAAATTCTCGTCCGAGCCACCCCGAAATCCTCGTTTTTCTTTTGTTTTAAAAGGCGTCCAATCCTTAAATATAAAAATATTTTTTTTAAATCTGACTGGCTTGATTAAAGTTTCTTTTAATCAATGAGAATGACATACAAGGAATATCTGAAAATGCACGTAAAATGTTTTAAGAACATAAATGATGGATTTACATTAGTTTAAGACATTAAAACCCCAGAAGATATTTTGGAAGGACAAGTATTTCCAGGTGGCTCGAGCGAAAGAATCAGGAGAATATGGCTCAGAAGAGAAATTGTTGTGGCTTGCCTTCCTACCCTCTTAGATCAGTTTCTTTTATCCTTCCTCACAAAGAATTTGAGGAAGTCTCTTACAAAAACTAAGCACTCCCATGATTATGATAATGATGACAATCACAACGACTCTGACGATTAATGATGGACGATGGACGATGTCTAGATAAAGTATGAACGAGTGAACCTGGCTGAGATAGAGTCTAGCAGTGATGATGATGATTATGGAAAACTATTTATGGGAGAACTAAACAGAAGAACATCAAGACCTCAGATGAAAAGAAAAACTGGTGAATAGTGTGCTGCGAGTGGGGGAATGCAGATGGCTATAAACCAGAACATTATTTCCTTCTATGCCACATATTAGCTTGTTTGTCTTCCGGCAGCCGCAACTGTTCGGTCTTCCATTTTAGTGCATTGAAATTGCGATTTTTAATCAGCAGCATTCCGCGAAAGATGTTTCCTTTAAGAAATTTTTTAAAGTTTATTACAGATTAATGAATTAGGTGTTCAGATGATAAACTGCTTTTCAATTTCAAAGAAGATCGATTTTACATCATTGTTTGGTTTGCTTGATTATAAAGATCTTTATATACAGGGTGAGTCAAAAAAGTGTGATTTACGGCGCCTGGTACAAAAGTGTACCTTTTTTCGTGCAACTCTTCTGTATGGAAATTTTTCAATATTTTTGGAAATTTTTTTTATTTTTTTTTGGTACTCCAATTGCCAAAAAAAAATCCGCGAACTTTTTTTTTCTCAAAATCAAAAGTTTAGAAAAGCAAAAATGTGCATATAAATTATTTCTATCGAAATCTAAAATTTTATGTGTATATAAATTATTTCTATCGAAATGTGTATATAAATTATTTCTATCGAAATCTATAATTTTATGTGTATATATATTATTTCTATCGAAATCTATAATTTTATCTGTATATAAATTATTTCTATCGAAATCTATAATTTTATGTGTATATAAATTATTTCTATCGAAATCTATAATTTTATGTGTATATAAATTATTTCTATCGAAATCTATAATTTTATGTGTATATAAATTATTTCTATCGAAATCTATAATGTTATGTGTATATAAATTATTTCTAACGAAATCTAAAATTTTATACAGATTTAATCACAGAATCACAGAAAATTGGCAAAATTGTAACGAAGAAAATTCGCAATTTTCAGTTCTGTTCTAATTTAAAGGAAAAGTTGTTTTTCAATGGTTCTTCAAGTTTCAACTGAACAGCGTATATTTTTGAACTTTTGAATAAACTAAGAAGAAAGGAACTAGAGAATTCAAACTTTTCCTTAAAAATTAGACCAAAACTGAAAATTGCGAATTTTCTTTGTTACAATTTTGCCAATTTTCTGTGATTCTGTGATTCAATCTTTATAAAATTTTAGATTTTGATAGAAATAAATAATATACACATTTTTGCTTTTCAAAACTTTTGCTTTTGAGAGAAAAAAGAGTTCGCGGATTTTCTTTGGACCATTAGAGTACCAAAAAAAATTTACAATTTTCAAAAAATATTTAAAAAACACCATACAGAAGAGTTGCACAGAAAAAGGTACACTTTTGTATCAGGCGCCGTAAATCACACTATTTTTGACTCACCCTGTATATATTTTGCATGACGTGGCGGGATTTTTGAACTTCAAAACATGAAATGTGCCATTTAAAAACGTAATATTTGCCGGAACTCTCATTTTGTGGCATGGAAGATTAAACGGTTGTGGCTTATGGCTGCCGGAAGGCAAAGAGATAATGTTTGGCATGGAAAGTGAAAATGTTGTGTCTTATGGCCGCCTGTTTTCCCCCGCTCATGATGCTTAAACTGAAGTGAGCAGTGCTATATTTTTACCCTGACCAACAGATATTAACCAATATTATTTTTCCCTCCGATAAAAGAAATTGTTTGGTAATTGTCTTCAAAAATTGTTTTGGTCAATATCATTGGTGAGAGGAGTGAGAGAAACAGTTTTCTTAATTCTTTCAGATTCTAAGCAAAAAAAACTCTAAATGTGTAAATAATGACCTCAAATGATGCCCATCTCTAGCTGCAAAGTGCATATATCAATTTTATTCTTATTCCAAAAGAATTTAATCAAAATTTATTTTCATTTTCTTGATATCACACCCAAGATACAATTTTTGTTGTGAATTTGTACTGGAAGAACTAAACTATGAATTGTCCTGATTGTAAAAATATTACTTAAATATTTCTAATCCAACGCTATACTATCAGGTGTCTGCAAGAATGGTGGAGTTATCAGGAAATATAATTTAAAAAACAATTTTAAATCAATCTCAAATTAAACCGAAATATCTTCTGTGTTCGTTTTTGAATTTTAACTTATGTTCAGTGCATGATAACCTTACACCTTGAGAACCTCAAAACTTTCTTTTTTAGGATATTACAAAGGAATTGGGTCTTTGGAACAAAATCAAATATTTAAACCTCAATATCTTTAGAACCCGATGTTGTAAACCTTTGATATTTCAAACTCAGATTATTTGATCTAACAGAATTCTTAGTTTGAAATATCTAAGGTCTACAACATTTGGTTCCAAAGATATAGTGATTAGAAAATCAGAGTTTGTGGCAAAGACTCAATTCCTTTAGTTGAGCCTCTTGTAGAATACATTTTTGTTCAATAAATCTTTCCATTTAATGTTATGTATCGAAAATTTTAACAAAAATTATAAATTCAAAGAAAACACATTTTGTTCTGTCTGAACAACTTGTATACAGAAAGAATAAATTTGGCCAAATCAAATTATAATTGTTATTTAAATATATGTTGAAGGGGTTTATGTGTACTATGTACTGTACTGGTTTGTTTTACAGTGCTAGGGATCGCATCCTACATCGTAGACTTTACGGTTAGTACCCAGGTAGTACATCGAGTACGTATATTACATGAGCACCAACAGGGGCTAGTTTACGGTTAGTACCCAGGTAGTACATAGAGTACGTATATTACATGAGCACATAGAGTCTCAACAGGGGCTAGTTTAAAGCCCTGGGTTTATTAATTAATATTGAACACTTTTAATCGAGAGATAGGTGTAATTTGATACTTTTAAGATATTTGTATAGATTTTTATTTATTAATTGAAGGTAGAATCGTGCCAGATTTTGTCAACTTAGACCACATTTTGGAAAGCTCATGTTGATATTTTATCGTGCTGCTGTGAAATTTACAAACCTTGATTTAAAAATTTACCTTGTATAATTAACGAAACAGTTGTAATATAAGTAAGTGCACTTGTCTTTCAAGCAATTTCAGGCATTCATACAGACACAAGTGTGTAGTGGTTTAAACTAAATAAATTAACTTTTCAAGTAAAAAAAATAAAAATAAAAATCGCCTAAGAATAGATTTATTATCTATAAAAATTACTAAAAGGGGAAAAATTACTTTTAATTTTCTTTTCCAAATTTTGACATTAGAATACATTCTTTTTATTTTTTTTGTTGTAAAAATTAACATTGTTCTTAAACGATAACATTAGTCATTGTGCAAGCTATAAGACCTCATTTTATTCTTGAACTAATAAATTCATTTCGAGTTTGGAGGGTGGAAAGTAGGACTCCCTAGCAGCCTGATTTGATTTGATTTGATTTGATTTGATTTGATTTGATTTGATTTGATTTGATTTGATTTGATTTGATTTGATTTGATTTGATTTGATTTGATTAATTTGATTTAATTTGATTTAATTTGATTTGATTTGATTTGATTTGATTTGATTTGATTTGATTCGATTCAATTCGATTTGATTCGATTTGTCTAGATATTCATTTGATTTGATTTGTCAAGATATTGTCATAATTTTAATACCGCAATACTATATTTAGAATTAATGGTTGCAATTCCAGAGAAAATTGTATTCAACGACCCCCCCTTCCCCCCTAATCATTATTTGATTTTGTTCACTTCTGACCAATGAGCTATCTGTTTAAATGTCTTGGCAGCCAATATTTTTGGATATAATTAGGCTAGGACAGGCCAAGGGAAAACATCTGTAATAATATAATTCATTTTGTTTGTATTTAGAATGCAACTGGTTCAGTAGCTCCTGTAAACTCAAGTGAAGAAATTAATCCAACAACAACTCAGGAGGAATGGACCGACAATAACCAATCAATATCCTCAATGTCGTCTTCAGTTGATTTAAAATTTTCGTCATCTTCTTCTTCAGCCACTCCCCCACCAACATCTCTGCCATCTGAATCATCTGCATCGGCTAATACTTCTATTGAGTCGTCTGATACTAGTTTCTCCTCATCTAAACTTTCATCTGAATCTTCAGATACTAGTTCAGCTTCTGTTAGGGATCCAGGTTCCAGTTCTGCAGATAGTTCTTTTACATCAAGTAGTTCATTGGCAGATTCTACATCCACAGTACTAGAGGAGCTAGAGAGAATTTTGGATGAAATTGATGAAACATTTTGAATAATGTCCAGAAGTTGATACTTTCGAGTGAAATAGCGCGATACTGCAACTCTTGATCTCGACATACACTCTGACAACTTTTGAATTGGAGAGATAAGTGCTTGGTTCCTCGATCTTAGCTATCCTTGCTAGGTTTTGACCACTCCCCTTATCCCCTTTTGAGTTTCAAAAGATATGGATAACTTTATCCATAGCGAATATGAAGACAAACTTTTTTACCTTAAACATCATGAGGCTTTTGAAATTCAACTTAAAATTTCAGATGGAAAGTGATCTTTATCCAATCTTCATTTAGATGATATTTTGTTACAGCCTAAAATTAATAATAGATTTAATCATCATCTGTGTTAAAAGAAAAATGATTATATATATAAGGGGAATTATCTTATTTATCACCCGCCTTATGCAAAGTTTTATCACTTTTCTATAGATTA
This sequence comes from Eurytemora carolleeae, assembly GCF_000591075.1. Lineage (NCBI taxonomy): Eukaryota > Metazoa > Arthropoda > Copepoda > Calanoida > Temoridae > Eurytemora > Eurytemora carolleeae. The sequence continues at coordinate 75,008 of NW_019396942.1, read as the reverse complement.
GCCGGGAATTACTGTGTTAAAAATTAAGTTTATTATATTTGATAAATCTGGGATTGAATTTGATCAATATGAGCTAGGTCACTACATATCGCCATATCAAATCCAGAATTACTAACTCACAGTTAAAGATTCAGTGGTTCAGGATATGTACCGGGGGTAGGTAGTTCAGCAACCCTTTCCAATTCATTTCATTTGGTCTAGGGTTTGAAGCAAACTAAACGTTTCGTGAGAAAATGCAAAAAATATTCATGCGAAATTTCGCATTTTTTCGTGAAATTCCGCATTTTTTCGCGAAAATGAATGGAGCGTAAAATACGAAAAAGAAGCAAAATTTTCACGAAAAAACAGTTCCGCGAAAACCATAGGTATTTAGTCTTTTTGATGAATTTTCGCATTTTTTTAATTTGGAATTTTTTCGCAAAAATTTAGCATTTTTCGCTAGCAAACGAAAGGCGAAAATTTTCGCAAACATTTTTTTTCGCGAAAAATTTTCTCGGAACGATGTTCCCTTTTCGCTGCAAACCCTAGTTTGTTCCCTGGGGTCATAATTTTAAATTTTCCTTTTCTCATTTGGAATATTCTAAAGTATATTTTATTGTGAAATTAGTTTGTTTATATATTATAATTTTTATAATTCAATAGAATAGAATAGAATTCAACAAATATAATTTCATCGCTGGTTTATTTTCGCCGAGGCAGGATGTGATTGTAAACTTATTTATAGAAATGTAAAAATGCATTTTGCTGAATCATTATTAGAATTGAAAATAGAAACATAGATTAGATATATAGATTGGAGGTCGATAGATAGCGACAATTTTAGAGCACGGGCAGCCGTAGTACATTTGAATTTTCGAGCCGGGTCAACCTTTCCAGTCCCAGTTTCTACTGTACCAGCTCTATGGACTGGACTAGCCGGTGCAACAAGGTTGACGCGGTCAGACTTTATGCTCAATATAGGCAGAATTTACTTTTACTAAAGGGGCAGATTTGCGTGAGAGGAAACCCTAACAACATTTGGTAAATAATATCAAATTCACCGAAATGATTTTGTAATTGCTTAACATATATTCCAAAATAAAGGGATATGAACCTTTGTGAGATGTCCTTTTTAAAATATCAAACGTCTTGCAAAGCTAAAGGAGTGGGGGTGGGGGGAGGCAAAGTTTAAGCTAAATAAAACTCAGTTGCTTAATACTTTAATTTGACTTAATTCATAATAATTAAAGGCTTTTAGCCAGTCCAAATATCATTTTTAAAATTGTGGTCATTGAATAAATATAATTATTGTCCAAACTATGTTAGTTGTGTTATTTTTATTTAACCAGCTTTTGTTTGTTTGTTTGTCAATACAAACTCCTCTTTATAATACCAGTGCAACATCTGGTTTACTGCTCTAAATATATGTTTCTGAAGAATGTTAATATCTTACAATTGTTATTTCTAAAATAAAACAAAGCCGCCCAACTCTGCTGCAATTATTTACAGAAATTATAAAATAAAAATAAAGTATTGTCCTGAATCACAAAATTTGACCCATTAAAGAAAGAAAAGACGACATTTACGCCATCTTATTTGATATTGTTGTTTAAAATTTTTTTTTTGTAATAGCAACCTTTAACTGAAATGGATCTGTGTGTACACTGCTACGATGCAGGATGTTCATTGGACCATTTACAATTTTAAGTCGTCTTCCTATTCTAAAGTTGAGTGGGCTCCACTGTAAGATCTTTTAAAGTACCTCTCATTTTGATGATACTTGCATTGCTCATTGTATGATCACTAAATAAATCCTATTTTTGATTATTATGATAATATTTAAAAATATTTATAACATAACACTGCAAAAGATTAGAAGGGTCGAATATATTGTGTAAATATAATTATGAGAGTAAACATATTTGCGGAGAGCAGAGAGAGGGGGGGTAGAGGGAGGAAAGCACAAGATTTAGAGAAAAAAGGCCATGCAGAATAGAAAAATGGGATTGTATAATTGTTAACCGTTTTTATAGCTATCTGCCTGATTGTTAGCCGTTTTTATAGCTATCTGTATAATTGTTAACCGTTTTTATAGCTATCTGTATGATTGTTAACCGTTTTTAAAGCTATCTGCCTGATTGTTAGCCGTTTTTATAGCAATCTGTATAATTATTAACCGTTTTTATAGCTATCTGCATGATTGCTAACCGTTTGTATAGCTATCTGTATGATTACTAACCGTTTTTAAAGCTATCTGCATGATTGTTAACCGTTTTTAAAACGATGGGTCACAGCAAACAAACCACTCGTTTTTAACTTTTATAAAACGATACGATTGTTTAATGTTTAAAAGGATCTTTTTTATAACAAAAATTCGCTTATGAATCTGAGTTTTATGACAATTGATATAAATTTTTTTTAAGGAACCATAAAATATTAAACACGATCTTTAAGTCGTCTTGTAACTGTTATGTTTAGTTTGATACTCAGTATGGACTGAAAGGGGAAAGTTTGTTTTATCCCCATCCTTCTTCTTGTATTGTATGTTCCGGATGTTGGACATATTTAGTTTATTCTGTAAACTCAGTGAAGCAAGCAGTTATCCAACCTGACCAAGTAATACAATCTAAATCAGAAAACAAAATTGGAGAAAGATTTAAACGGATCAGAATATGGATGAGATCATTAAGAAGAATGATACCTTGAAATGGAAAAGGATGAGTATAAGACTTTATAAGTAATACAGGGTGTCCCAATAAACATGGGAATTCAGTGACGAATTCGATATCGTCTTTTCAAATAATTCTTTGATTTAGTATAGTGATACCTACTGAGAAAGCTAAAATCTGTAAGAGTTTCGTCTGCTATGTTAACATTTTGTTTGTTTATGTTTTGACTGCATACGGTTGTACTTGGTAAAACAAGAAAATTGCAGTATACAAACAGAGTAAACTTGTCTGTCTTCACTGTTCATCTTGCGGAGACATTATAGACACGTATTCACAGTCTTTTACCCTTTTCATAAAATAAACTCTAGCAGACATAATTATATAATGGCTTTTGAAATAAGGTATTACAATGCTAATTCATAACAAAGACGATATCGTATTCGTCACTGAATTCCCATGTTTTTTCGGACACCCTGTACACAAGGCTCTAATCGTTGCATGATCCGAACCGGCACAAAGATCTACCGATCTATTATGTAATTGTACTAAATATGCATTCACGCGTATAAACATGGTCTAGACTACCCAGTGTAAAATCAACCCAGTTTTATGCATCAGAATCTGAGTTTTATGGCAATTAATATCAATTCCTATTATTTTCCTAATTTATTCATAAGAAGGAATAAATCCGAATAATTAAGAGTAAGTAAGAATGAATAAGAGTATGTAAGAATCAATAAGAATATGTAAGAATGAATAAGAGTATGTAAGAATGAATAAGAGTATGTAAGAATTAATAAGAATATGTAAGAATTAATAATAAGAATATGTAAGAATGAATAAGAATAAGTGAGAATGAATAAGAATATGTAAGAATGAATAAGAATAAGCAAGAATGAATAAGAATAAGTAAGAATGAATAAGAATAAACAGGAATGAATAAGAATATGTAAGAATGGATAAGAATAAGTATGAATGAGTAAGAATATGTAAGAATGAATAAGAATAAGTAAAATAATGAATAAGAATATGTAAGAATGAATAAGAATAGGTAAGAATGAATGAATATATAAGAATAAGCAAGAATGAATAAGAATATGTAAGAATGAATAAGAATATGTAAGAATGAATAAGAATATGTAAGAATGAATAAGAATATGTAAGAATGAATAAGAATATGTAAGAATGAATAAGAATATGTAAGAATGAATAAGAATATGTAAGAATAAATAAGAATATGTAAGAATGAATAAAAATGAGTAAGAATATGTAAGAAAGAATAAGAATAAGTAAGAATAATTGAGAATTAGTAAGTCTGAATAACAATAAACTTAAAAATAAATAAGAGTGAGTTATTTAATTAAAAAGAATAAGACAGAATGAATAAAAAATAATTAAAAATGAATTAGAATAAAGCAATAATTTAAGTAAAAACAGCAAGCATTAATTGAATAAGACTGAATTTTAGATAAGACTAGTTAAGAGAAAATTGCGTCTATATTTAGAAAAACAATGTTTAGAAGAAAACAAAGAAAGTATGAAAGATAAGAATAGATAAGAATAGATATATGTAGTGTGTAGACTGTAGATCTATACTTAGCTAATTAGTAGTTGGTAATTAGTTTCATCCTATTCCTTAGGAATAACCCAAGCTTTAACCAAATCTAACAACATTTTAAAAAATTCTTTCTTTTCAAAAATTTGGAATAAATCATTATCGCACAATATTTTTGAAGTAACAGAAGTGGCTGGCGTTGTCCAGGTTACTCATACTAACTTCTGCCTTTTACCCGCGCTTGGTCTTAATTCATGATTTTCGGTGAAGGGCCCAGTGCAGTGCCAGCGTTGCCCGTGGAATTTTTAAAAATTCTAATTATTTTGCCACCCCTACACCCCGCTCCATTTGCATATGTGTGTGACAAAAAACCTCGAGTCTATTGCAAAAAACGAGCAGGATTATCCCAACTACCTTCAAACTGAAGGGGAAAAAACAATCAATTAGTTGCAGTATTTAAATTTTCGTGTCTAGGGCTACAAAAAAGTCTAATTGAGTTGGTTAGGTAAAACCAAAGCTTATGGCGACACTTCAAAGTCTATTTGGTCTTAAAATTTCATGCATAGATTGTTTAAATGTTAATATATAGAAATTATTTGCTTTATCTGGAATATGGAGTTAGTGTTTAATTACTGAGAAAGGATAAAACAATATTATTTTAAATTATTTTCCATATTTTGTAAATAAACCACGCCCAATTCTAATTTCAGTAATAACAATTCTCTCAGGTCTCCTGGGACCAGTGTCGCGTTAAATAATGCCCAGGCGTGAGATAATGCCCACAGAAATATAGACAAATATATAACTTACTCATCGACTGTAAAGCATCGTTACGGCCTGGGCTTTTACCTCAAGAACTCACTTATAGGTTTTAGCGTTTACCTTGCTTCTGATTTCATTTTAAAAGGAGTAATGGGCAAAACACTGCTCGATTTTTGCACGAGAGCGTGCACTAACCGGGCGGGTGGTTTTTAACGTCACACCGGGTAAACTTTTTTTAGTATTATAAGTAAGCCTTACACATATGGCATGTCCGAATCACAACAATACGGTATCCCAGCTTTCCACTTTTGGTCTGAACAAGGATAAATGAAGTAACCTGATGCTGGTCTAAACCTGTTTTAACAGATTATTTTCATAATCTAAACAGAATTCATAGTTTGAAATAATGGGTTTGCAAATATATAAAGATTAGAAAATAAGAGTTTGTTGCATAAACTCAGTACCTTCCTACCTAAACTTTCAGATTTTTTACAATTTTTGTGTTGGNCCCCCCCGCTTTATTTTACTCAAAATAAATTGCATCTGTTCCTTACCATAAAATGTATTCTAACATTGCTGATCCCCTGACATAGTAACTACACGTGACACATTATACCTTCAAATTAAATCGTATTTATGATCACACAAAGAAAGAAATTCCAGCTCTAAGTAAAAGTTATGATCTGTAAAAATGTCATACCATAGACGTGCATCAACATTCAAACATGAAGTAGGTTTAAAGTTTTTGAGAATAAAAACCGAGCTTAAGTCATATCTTCATATACCCCAATGCGCGCATGCTTTATAAAGAATTTAACATGATAAATTTGAAAAAAGTCTAGCTATTCCAAAATGCTAAGACAAGTTAAAAGGTCAAACAACTTTTGTGTGATGTCTTTCTCTGTCATTGTGCTCTTTTAGAATACGAAAAGATTTAAGTGGATGTGGTGCCACGAGAAAATTAAGTAATGTTTTCTTGATTCTTAGTTTTACATAAACATATTGTTAAACTCAAGTTTTGATTACTAATAGTCCAATGGTCATTAAACACAGCAATTGTTCTGTGGACACAGACATATTTTACTTAAAAGGTTGATTGAAGTAAAACATTATAGAACCCCAACGTATTTTGCGGGAGAATTTTTTTTTATAATTTAGAAAAAAATTAACTTTTTTGTAAATATTGTAGCTTATCATTATTTTTTTTAACATACCCTGGACATTAAAGGAGCGAAATAGTTTAATGACTATCAATATTATTGGTTTAATTTAGTTTGTATATTATATGACAACAACGTACTGTAAGTGCTCAGTCCGTTAGGGTCCCCGAGAGAGTTTGCTGTACTAAAAATAATAACGTCAAAAATCACTAAACTATTTCGCTCCTTTAATGTCCAGAGTATGTTAAAAAAATAATGATAATGATAATGATTAGGTACAATTACTACAAAAAAGTTTAATTTTTTCTAAAATATAAAAAATATTCTCCCGCAAAATACGCCTGTATGCTATAACGTTGGGTTTCTATAATGTTTGACTTCATTTTTAAGGTACTGGTACTGCAGTAAACTATTTAATTTATGACAAAATCATGCACACATAATATTATTGCTTTAACGTCGTCTCATATTTCACAGTTTTATGGGTCTCGCTGTCAGTAACGTACGAGTGTTGTTTTTTATTTTAAAGTGTACAACTGTTCTTAAATTTAAGAAAAGTTTTTTATTATGAATTTTTACCTTTTTCTGAAACTGTCTCTATTAACGTTCTAAATCTAAGGAAATATCTCACTTCACAATGATAATATCTCACTTTCACTGAAGCATTTCACTATCTGTAACATTACAAATAGTAAAGCTAAAAAAGAGAACATTATTAAAAATGAGATTAATGTTTTAAAAGTTACTAAAATATTCATAAAATTAAATTGAAATGAAATTAAAATTTAAGTTATGTCTTGTATGGCTCTACTTTTTTTTCATCCAATGTTTTTGTTAAGAGAATTTGATACAAGACGTTGCCGACAGACCTCAAAATAAGTTATTTGCAATAAATTGGTTGATTTTTGAGTTGGTTTGGCCTTTTTAAAGGTTCCATTAAAATATAAGAAGTTTTACAAATTAAAAAATTAAAATATTTGCAAAAAATTAACTAAATATTAACGTATTAAAACGCCAATTTTTTTTCGTTTTTAATCTCTTTAATTAGAAGAAATAAAAAATGATTTATTAACATGAGGGAATTGTTTATCGTCAAGGGGATTTGGGCCATTTCAAAGATAGGACATTTCATAGGACATTTCATAGATAGAACATTTCATAGAAAGAACATTCATAGATAGGACATTTCATGGATAGGACAAGTCATAGATAGGACATTTCATAGATAAAACATTTCATAGATAGGGCATTTAATAGATAGGGCAAATAAATAGATGAGACATTTCATAGATAGGACATTTTATAGATAAAACATTTCATAGATAGGACATTTCATAGATAGAGAAGATTTTCCATTGTCATATGAGGAGATTTTTATCTACGAAATTTTTTTTCTTAGATTTTTCAAAGACAATGAAAAATGTAAATACAAAGCTCCCCATAGACATTGCTACAAAAAACAATAAAAACTTTATTTATTTTTTTAAGAACTAAAAATTCAACTTTTTTAAATGTAAAAACCTTTCTGTCAATTTAAAGTTTTTGTTAAATGAAAATGCTTCAGTGAATTGTTAAAAATCCGAAAACAAAATTGGAAAAACTGACAGAGAAGATTTTTCATAGAGAAGGGAAAATATGAAGATAAAAAAATTTGAAAAAAAAATCTGCTCTGTCTATGAAATGTTTTATCTATGAAATGTCCTATCTATGAAATGTTTTATCTATGAAATGTCCTATCTATGAAATGTTTTATCTATGAAATGTCCTATCTATGAAATGTCTCATCTATGAGCTGTCCCATCTATGATATTGTTATTATGACATGTCTTTCTATGAAATGTCCCAACGGGTGTTAAGAAACTTCTCAAAAAGCATAAAACTGAAAAAAATGACGAATTGATTTTCTCCCTGAATTCATCCAAGGCAGATCTTTTTTTCCTTTATATTCCTAGTGTATATTTCCCTCTTTACATTAGCAAACATTGACAGAGAAAAGGGGAGGGGGGGGGGGGTGGAGGGGGCACAGTTCCAATCCTCACGGAGCTCTGTAAAGCAGGATGCTCTGTACAACAGATAGCTTTGTACAATAGAAAGTTTTTTACAACAGGAAACTGTACAACAAGGACCTCTGTAACTTAAGCTTTGTACAACAGGGAGCTCTGTACAACATGGATCTATGTACAACAAAGATCTTTGTACAAGAGGGAGTTGTGCACAATAAGGAGCTTTGTACAATAAGGAGCTTTGTACAAAAGGGAGCTCTGTACTACAAGGAGCTCTGTACAAAAACTACAGGGATCTGTATGTTGATCTAATAATCGGGAGCTTTACAATTAAAAACAATTTATTTTTCTTTCTTTCACTAAGTTATTAAAAATTTGATCGGTAAATGCCTGTCTGTTTTAGACAGGAATATTTGTAAAATGGAAACAATTTTTCTTTTCCAGAATTCCGGAAAACCATGAAAACCATTGAAAATATATATTAATCCTTCTTCTTCAAGAATTCCTTGCGAAATATACTTTAAAAGGTTTATTTAAATAGTATGCAGACATTTAGGACATCAAAATTGTAAAATAATGTAAAATACACAAAAATCTAATTTGATAAATTTGGTAATTTTTTTTGCCGAAATATAGGTTGATAGATATTTGATAGATAGATAGATATTTGATAGATAGATAGATAGAAAGATACACACTGTAAAGGAGGCCAACATTCTACTGTCGCAGAATAGAATAAACTGAGCAAAGTTCTAGAGGGAACCAACCCTATTCTTTATCTATCTATCCATCTATCTATCTATCTATCTATCTATCCATCCATATAAATATATATATATCATCTTTTTATATATTTATATCTGGCTACAAATTTACTTATCTATTCATCTCTATATAAACCTATTTTGATAATATAAACTTAAAAATATATCGACTGCAAATTCATTTACATAAAAATGACTCACTCAACCATGCACTCCTTGAGTCATTTTCATAAAATTTTAATGAACTTCATAGAATTGTTTTTTTTTAATTCTTCCAATCATTTTTGCTGTTAATGGTTCTACTCAGAATATAATATTTTTGGCGTTCAGGGTAAAAAAACTAAAAACAAGAATACCCTTTTTCACAGTTTAAATTATCCATATATATAAAAATTTGCAGCTGAAACGACCAGGTCCAATTTTGTTTGTGGTAACTGATATGAATCCGACCAGAGAAGGTGTAAGGCCTGTCGAAATCAAAAAATTTTGCCTTGAAAAAATGTCAAATAAATTTTTTTTTGTGGGGAAATTTAAAGAAAATTTATATAAACAACAAACTTCGCAAAATGTTTAGTTATAAGAAGTACGTAAAAAAATAGCATCTTAAAAGCTAGCAACATATGTGGAGGCAAAAATGATTTCTAGAAATAGGGCGTGACGCGACCTGAATGCTATAGTTATTCTAAAATGCACCAATAGAAAGCAATGGTTATTAAGGCAATAATCACTTTACAGAAAATTATTTCCAAATACAGTCTAGCACAGTTTCTTAGTTGTTTTAAGTAATAGAAAGTGTGTTATGAACTAAATATTCAAGACAGTCTAAGAACAGAACTATTCAATGCAATATTCCGCATTTTATTAGTATTACTCAACCCCACTCCTTCACTCCTTTCTTATAAAAAAACTGGGAATTTAAAGGGACTGCGGAGTAATTTCAAGTCATCCCACATTTATAGATTGGTGTGTTCGATTCACGTTCTGCTTTTGGTTTTGGTACTATTTTTAGTTCTGATTCTAATTTTGGTTCTGATAGTTCTGGTTCTGGTTCTAGTTCTAGTTCTGGTTCTGGTTCTGGTTCTGGTTCTGGTTCTGGTTCTGGTTCTAGTTCTAGTTCTAGTTCTAGTTCTGGTTCTGGTTCTGGTTCTGGGTCTGGTTCTGGTACTTGTTCAAGTTCTGGTTCTTGGTCTGGTTCTGGTTCTGGTTCTGGTTCTGGTTCTGATTCTGGTTCTGGTTCTAGTTCTGGTTCTGGTTCTGGTTCTGGTTCTGGTTCTGGTTCTAGTTCTAGTTCTGGTTCTGGTTCTGGTTACAGTTCTGGTTCTGGTTCTGGTTCTAGTTCTAGTTCTGGTTCTGGTTACAGTTCTGGTTCTGGTTCTGGTTCTGATTCTGGTTCTTGTTCTGGTTCTGGTTCTGGTTCTGGATCTGGTTCTGGTTCTGGTTCTAGTTCTAGTTCTGATTCTGATTCTGGTTCTGATTCTGATTCTGGTTCTGGTTCTAATATTAGTCAGGTTCCAATGTAACGTGTTGACAGATTCCCCCATTAAACCTGGTGAGGGGGTTGTCCTGTTTAGGGAGGAATTGGAGGTTTGAAGTGAGAAAAACCTTTTCGTAAATTTAAAAATGTTTTCGTTTTGCTGCATAATTAACCAACCCGAATAATTATGAAAAAAATATTATTTCACAGTTATCAAAAGGTTAGAGAAAAAAGCAAGAAACTAAACATTCGCGTCAAGTTTTCGTTTATTAGTTAGAAATTAGGTTTCGGAGTGTTTAGTTCTTTTCCAAAATTACTTAGTTGGATTTTATTCAGTTAATCTTTAATCCGGTCCAGGATTTCTATATGCTTAGCCTCTTTTTCTTTAGAATAATGCATCTGTATAAGGAGTATTTAATTTCTTTAATCTATGTGTAAAAATCTGTAGTGTGGTGTTTTGTTCTGAGTTTTTAGGTATTCCAGATTTTCGTCTGATTTCAAACTATTAATAACCAAGCAACAATAATTTAATGGATAAAGTTGAGAGTATTTTATAATTTCAACATTTGTACTTAACCTACGATAAAAATAATAAAAAACAACATTTTCACTTGCCTCCAATAAAGGATGGGAAAACTGTTTTATAAACTTGGAGACTCACTTAAAGGGACCCGGTCTGAAATAATAACATAAAAAATACAAAAATTGAAAGGTAGTTTGAATAAAAAATATATGCATTTCTGAGTCACGACAGAAAATGTGAGCAATGAAAAAATCGAAGTAAAATCTGAGAAAAAAACGCTTTTTTGTTAAAAAACATAAACCAAATTTCTTATTATCAAGGGAATAAATCTGCAAAAATGTTATACTTGTAACTAAATCAAGTTCCATAGTAATGAATGGGTGAAACCGAAAGTCCTGCACAAAACAAAAGCTAAAAATAAAAAAAAATAATTTGAGCATGTTTCCTATAGAATTTATTTCAAAGACTACAAAAGAGTGAAAAGAAAGGTTTGTACTAAAATTACATTTGTAGCAGAATAGTTTGATAAAAACTAAATTAAATCATAATTATTATTATCATATAATTGCAGTTTTAAATACTTGGCTCTACATGAGGTGGTATAGGTTTGAAACAGTGGAAGTAGGATGTTTTCGCGGATTAAAGCTGGACGGTTTTTTTCTTCGTAAATCCGCAAACAGTCCTTACAAAATGGAAGTTTACGTGATGATATTGTGACGTCATTCTTTTGACTACTTAACAAAAAGACTTAGGCCAAGGGATTGTTTAAAATATTTTTTTTCGAGACAGTTTTGTAATGGCGTGTTGATTATTATTCCCGACGCGATTTCTTTCATGAATTGTTTTAACTCCACCAGTCAATTCCAGTCTTTAAGAGAGAGAGAGAGAGAGCGAGAGATTTTACAAACAAATTTTAGTTTCTTTTACAACATAAATGTTTTTATCTTAGTTCCGTTACAGCATAGTTCCGTTATATTCTAATTCCGTTACAACATAGTTCCGTTATTTCTTAATTGCGTCACATCTTAGTTCCGTTACATGTAATCAATTGTACAAAATGTACACATCCAGTGGGGTTAATAATATACATTTAGGTTTATATCATGGAGGAGCCGTCTAACGTAAAGGGAAAAGAAGAGAAGAAGGGTGAAGAAGGGTTTAATATTCATTTTGTCCGCCACGGTATCCGCTACGTTCTCCGCCACCGTAACCTCTACCTCCGCCGCCACGACCACCATAGCCTCGCTCTCCTCCGCCGTAACCTCCACGTTCAACTCCGCCATAGCCTCGGTCTCCGCCACTATAGCCTCGGTCTCCTCCGCCATAGCCTCCACGCTCTCCACCCCCGTATCCACCTCTACCTCCGCCACGGGGTCCACCTCGGCCTCTCTCTCCGCCACCTCTACCGCCTCCTGGTAGAAATAGATAATATTAGATTTTTATACATTAAAAAATGTTTTTCAAAGTTTTGTTTAAAATTATGTAATCACGCCAAACTAATATTAAACTCCTCCTATTGAAGAGCTGTTAAGAAGAATTTTTTTTTTTAATTTCTAATATATTAACGATAAGTTTTCTTATTACTTTTGCGTAAAATAAAACTAGAGGAGCCCCGAGGTCAAAAAGTCGCACCAGTAATTTCGCATGAATTTGACCATTTCCTTTTGTCAAAAACACAATCAAAAATATAAAAAATTAATGAATTGAAAGATGGTTAGTAAAAATGTTAACAATAAAGCATTTTAAACAATGAAAATATAAATGGTAAAATTATTATTTCTGAGGTCCAACTTGATTTTGAGATAAAAAAATCTTTAAATTTATCAAAAACAACTCACTTCCTCTTCTTTCTCCGTCCCCGTACCCTCCCCGCCTCTCTCCATCTCCATAGCCTCCTCTTCCGCCACTGTAACCGCCGTCGCGATTTCCATAACCGCCACGCCTTTCTCCATCCCCATATCCGCCTCGCCCTCTTCCGCCACGTCCCCTGCCACCACCGCCGCCTCCGCCACCCCCGGCACGACCCTTGGCCACATCAACCTGAAAAATTCAAATATTCATGTCTTACATAAATTAAAATATACCAGAGACGTCATAGACCTTAAATATTTCAAACTAAAGATTTTGTTAGATCAAATAAATAAAGTTTTAAATATTAAAGGTTTACACCATCAGGTTTCTAAGGTATTAGAAAATTTGAGATTATGAGAAAGCCTCAATTCCTAATTCTTCGTTATAACAAAGAAATGTTAGTCTCATCAAATAAACTTTATATTAAATGAACTGTGCAGAATAACCAAAAAAGGATTTTAAAGACGACTGCACGGACTTTTATTAAACTTATTTAGTTTCATCTTTTGATAAATTTAGTTGTATAAAAATTATACCTTAATCGATTGACCGAATATTGTGGCTCCGTTCATTTCTGTAGTAGCAGTAATTGCATCCTCCTAGTTCAGCCAAACTTCATATATAAAAGCTAAAGTGAGCCTCATAAAACTGTGGAATAGGAAGACGACTTTCAGATTAAAATTGTGATTTTGAATAGTCCAATGAAAATGAAACACCACAATTGGGCAGTGAAAACAGGCCAATTTAACTTAAAAAGATAATTTTCAAGCTAATAGTAAAAAATGTTTGCTTCATATTAACTTCTATTACACTTAAATGTCGTCTTCTAATTACACAGTTTCGGGTCTCAATGTATCAAAAAATGCGAGTAACGTGTTTAATAATTAGATTAGTGTTAAAGATTTGTTAAGGCAATCTTTTAAGTTCATTTAATAATTATTCACACCTTTATGAAAGTAATAATGAAAGCTAGAAAAATAATGATTTTCTTTTCATAACTTCATGGTTCAACCAGGAGAAATCAAATGGTTTGTAAAAGGAAATGAGTGAAAAATCTTAAAGTTATTTCAAGAAAATGTTTTGTTCTGAGCAAAGCTTCAATTAAAATGTCTTGCGTCATCGTTTAAGAAAATAAGGTATAGTGCATTGTAAAAATAATACACTGTAATTGAATTGGAAGAATGAATTGTTTTAAATCCAATTCCATGTCTTTATCAAATTTTCAGACAAAGAGGCCATATTTTTTCTTTATCAAATCTTGACTCAAAAAGAAATAATTGAACTCAATGGAAAATATGTTTGATACTATACATACATACAGTACACAGTTGGTCCCAATAAACCAAGGAATTTAAATATATATTTGCCAACTCATGGCTCTTAGGGACATCTTTAAATGGCTAAATTGGCTTTCTTCCTAATTGAAAAAATGGGGATATCATGCCTATTTTTAAAAACTTGAACAATCCCTTTAAACGTTTTAATCAGAACAAGTTATGTTGAGACTGTTTCCTTGTTATCGAAAGTTACGAAGGCGTAACCCTTCCCAGTATTGTAGGTATCAACAACCAAACCAAACTTCTCAAATTCAACCTAAAAATATTAGATTTGAAAAAAACCAATATCTACTATTTATATATAAAGTCGTAATCTCTGTTCGTTTGTCACAGTGAACCAAAGGTTGCAAACAATTACGTGCAAAACGGCCAGAATTTTGTTTATAGTTCCCAAACTAAAGCAAAAATGTGCGTCATAGTTTTTAAATGTTCATTTCAAGGGCTACAAAAATGTAAATAAAAGTAAAGTTAGCTTTAAAGGTAAAATCAAAGGCCAAGACTTGATGCAACTTTTCAAAGCAATCAGGATAATATGTTTTTTTTTTTAATTTGGTTTAAAAATTATTAAATTAATTAATTAATTTAATTAATTTAATTGGTAGGGAAAGCTGGGTTCCCAATTTAGTTTATAAAGTACCTGAATTTCAATATTTGGGGTCCCTTCAGACACTCCATAGACAAAAAGACGACATCCCTCCTCTGACGACATTTTGATTTTTCAGTCACAAAATGGATTCTCTCTCTTTCTCTCGCTCCCTCTCTCTCTCTCTCAGACTAGATCCCCTTCACACCAACAATTTTACAGCTCCCGACAACACCTGACAAAAAAATAAATTATCTGCTGTAAAAATAAGAAATTCGCATTTATCGATAAATCTCATGATCAGTATTCAGATAGAAAAAGAAGTGTATCTCCATCAGGCTCGCAACTGAAAGTTTTTGAGAAAAAAGTTTTTGAAAACCCCACTTATTTTACTTTAAATTTGATCTTACGTTTTTGATCTTGAGGTGGGGGGGGGGGGGGGAAAATATGAAGATAAAAAAATTTGAAAAAAAAATCTGCTCTGTCTATGAAATGTTTTATCTATTTATGTTTGGTAATCTAGACAGATAATGATATCAAATTTTTGCGACAATGCTGGACCGACTTTGTGTTCTAGTATAGTAGCTCCTCAAGTTTAGATTTACCCACCAATGTATGAAAAAGCACATTGTTACAAATTATATAGTAGTTATGCTTAAAAACATTTGATATTTGGACCTTGAATATTTACTTTAATTAAACGTGTAATAATCGTTTGACATATATATAACAAATATAACAATTACATCAAAAGTCAGAATATATTATTATTACATTTACATATAACCATCTATTGCCTGAATTCAACTAAATGTCGCATTACCATTATCATCATTTTGTATCAATTATTAAATAATGGTTCTACTTGTCTAAAAATTCTGTATTCTCTTGAAATAATCTAGCGACTGGACATGGATTACAAGTTGATATATATATATTATATAATGAGTATACAAGTTACCTCGGTAAACGGTGTGAGCTCTCTGTCTAGAAAGTCTAAATATGGAGTCCAGCTTCATGTCTGTACAAGACACTAGACCTGCGCACAATTCGGAGATCTACAACTTTAAATCTACGCAAATTCAGACTTTTTGCAAACATTTTTAGAACAAGTTTTAAATATCTTTGCTAAAAATTTTAAAGATTTCTGGAAATAAATCTTTTTGATGGAAAATTATCTTGTAAATGTTTTGAGAAAGGGTCAATTTCCTAAAGTTTCGTAGGTATAAAGTGCATTAGTGGCTTTCCCTAGTTCTGCGCATGCGTTAATTTCAGGCTATAGTTAGATGGGTGAAGTAGAAAATATATAAGAAGGAAGAAGGATAAGAGATATATTGGAAGAAAGGAGGAATATGAGATGTATTGGAAGGAAGGAGGAATATGAGATATACTGGAAGGAAGGAGGATAAGAGATATATTGGAAGGAAGGAGGAATATGAGATATATTTGAAGGAAGGAGGAATATGAGATATATTGGGAGGAAGGAGGATAAGAGATATATTGGAAGGAAGGAGGATAAGAGATATATTGGAAGGAAGGAGGATAAGAGATATATTAGAAGGAAGGAGGAATATGAGATATATTGAAAGGAAGGAGGAATATGAGATATATTGGAAGAAAGTAGGAATATGAGATATATTTGAAGGAAGGAGGAATATGAGATATATAGGAAGGAAGGAGGAATATGAGATATATAGGAAGGAAGGAGGGATAGGAGATATATTGGAAGGAAGGAGGAATATGAGATATATTGGAAGGAAGGAGGAATATGAGATATATTGGAAGGAAGGAGGAATATGAGATATATTGGAAGGAAGTAGGAATATGAGATATATTGGAAGGAAGGAGGAATATGAGATATATTGTAAGGAAGGAGGAATATGAGATATATTGGAAGGACGGAGGATAAGAGATTGGAAGGAAGGAGGATAAGAGATATATTGGAAGGAAGGAGGAATAGGAGATATATTGGAAGGAAAAAGGAATAGGAGATATATTGGGAGGAAGGAGGATAGGAGATATATTGGAAGGAAAAAGGAATAGGAGATATATTGGAAGGAAGGAGGAATATGAGATATATTGGAAAGAAGGAGGAATATGAGATATATTTGAAGGAAGTAGGAATATGAAATATATTGGAAAGAAGGAGGAATATGAGATATATTGGAAGGAAGTAGGAATATGAGATATATTGGAAGGAAGTAGGAATATGAGATATATTAGAAGGAAGGAGGAATATGAGATATATTGGAATATATACATAGGAAGGAAGGAAGAATAGGAGATATACATAGGAAGGAAGGAAGAATAGGAGATATACATAGGAAGGAAGGAAGAATAGGAGATATATAGGAAGGAAGGAGGAACAGGATATTTATATAGGAAGGAGGAATAGGAGATATATGTAGGAAGGAAGGATAAATAGGAGATATTATATATATAGGAAGGAAGGAGGAATAGGAGATATTATATATATAGGAAGGAAGGAGGAATAGGAGATATTTATGAGAAGGAAGGAGGAATAGGAGATATTTATATATAGGAAGAAAGGAGAAATAGGAAACATATATATATATATATATAGGAAGGAAGGAGTAATATGAGATATATATATACAATAGGAATTAGAGGAATTATCTACATTGTCATTATTATTTCTAGATATTTCTCCTTTTCTTCCTTCCTTCCTATATCTATATGTATATATCCTATTCTTCCGCCAGGAGAAATTTATGGGAAAAATAATAATAATAATAAAAAGAATAAAATAATAATAATAATAAAAATCAAATGACAATGAAATTTTTAGTCTGTGTGAATTTGTGCGTAGTTCAGCCCTAAACGTTCTGACGCAGTTCTCGATCTCTACGCAGCTCACGCAGCAATATAGACCTAAACCAACATTTAACGCGTAATATGGAATGGCTCAGCGGTCAACTTTAGGTTTGATTTTAAATATTTCTCAGATAATATTATCAGTACGTTCGTGAATACAATAAGCAGTATTGTTAATAGCATTTATCCACATGTGCATACTTTTACACATTTTTAAACAGTAGGTAACTTCTACTTAAAAAAGTATTATTAAGAAAGGACATATAATTTTGTAATCGAAATTAACACTCGTGTCCGAAAAAGTAGCTTTACCCAAATTTGTTTAGAAATTAGTATCCATGTCAAATTTTGGTATTGAAATCGGAATTAACATATAAAATCTACTTAAATAAGCTTCTATATTCAAATTTATATCGATACTGAAAACAATATCTTCTCCTACACAAATATACTTACAGTTGGAATAAAAAAGTGTTATCTTGTTATATTTGTACTGGCTTGGGAACCCAGCGCGGCGTTGCCCAGGGGAGTCAGAATTAGTCACTCTGTTTACCCGAGCTTTGTCGTACATTTTATGAACCCACTCATTTAGAATCTTAAAACCAAGCTAAGAACATTCCCGTGGGTCTTCCGAGTTCCCCAATCAAAATTTGATGCAAATCTGTCCAGGAGTTCCTGAGTTTTGATCAGACAAACCAACAGACAAACAGAAATTACAAGTTTATATATTTATAATTTATTATATATTTATAGATATTTTTGGTACATTTTGGAAAAACATTTAGTATAAAAAACTTATTTTAAAAATCACGCAATAAAAATCTGCTTTAGGATAAATAAGTTCAAACATAATTTTATATTTAAGATAAAAAATGTGTACTGGAGGAGAATCAGTTCTTGTTTCGGTTTACTCCGGTATCCTGGTACTACTGGGTATTATGATGGTTCTTTTCGGAGCTTTGGATCTATCATTAGCTGAGGTTAGTTTTACTCCTGTATCCTTATCCTACTAGGAAATTCTGATGATTCCTATCAGAGCTATAGATCTATCATTAGCTGAGGTTAGTTTTACTCCGGTATTCTGGTCCTACTGGGAAATCTGATGTTTCTTATCAGAGCTCTGGATCTATTATTAGCTGAGGTTAGTTTTACTCCGGTATTCTGGTCCTAATGGGAATTCGATGGTTCTTATCATTAGCTGAGGTTCATTTAACTCTGGTATCTTGATCCTAATGGAAATTCTGATGGCTCTTATCAAAGCTCTGGATCTGTTATTAGCTGAGGTTAGTTTAACTACGGTATTCTGGTCCTACTGGATTTTGATGGTTTTTAACGGAGCTATGGATCTATTAGCGTAGGTAACGTTTACTCCGGTATATAATGATCCTATACTAGGGAGTTTGATGGTTCTATTATCAGTGGAGGTAAATTATATTCCAATAATACAAAGGATGAGACTGTAAAGACGACCGAAAACTTTTAAAAATGTGATTTTCCCAAGGTTAAATTAAGTATTCGGCCTTAGATACAATAATCTAATGGCTTATATAATGATTTAGCAAAGAAAGGAACACGTTTACAGTTGCAGGGAATCGTGAAAATAAGAAAATAGTATAAATTCCGTAGAATCGTCCCTGAAGTCTCATCTTTTGATTATTTTGATGATTATGGTTAGTGTTGTTCATCATTTTGGTTCGTTTAAAAAAAAACTTTTATTAAAATTTTCCACAATTCAAAACTAGCAATATTCGGTAAAGTTTTTTTTTATAAGTTTGCAATATTCATATCCAAAAAGATGGAAATTCGAACGTTCGTTTTTTAGCATTATCTTCTAGGGTCAAAATTTGGTATAGTGAAAGAAAAGCAAATATTTAAACCTTAATATCTTTAGAACTCGATGTTGTAAACCTTTGATATTTCAAACTCAGATTATTTGATTTAACAAAATCCATAGTTTGAAATATCTAAGGTCTCCAACATTTGGTTCCAAAGATATAGTGGTTATAAAATCAGACTTTGTGGCAAAAACTCAATTCCTTTGCAAAATTTCTCAGATTTTTGTAAAACCTTAAAAGTAAAAAAACTAACTAAGCTATTGCCCATCAATAGATGTACATTGTACAATATGCAAGGTGTACGACAAATCGGAAGGGAAATGACTTTTTTACCACAAACTCAAATTTTTAAATCTTTATTTCTTTGCAACCCGATGTCGTAGACCTTTATTTTTCAAACTATGAATTCTGTTAGAATTAAAAGTCAAAGTTTGAAACATCAAAGGTTTACACCAACACGTTAGAAAAAATAAATGGATTAGAAAATTTGGGAAAATCTCAGTTTCTCTATTATTGTTTTTGCTTAGGATGTGCACAACATATGTACAGAGACTTCTTTTCAAGGCAGCTTCCTTATTCTAGGTAATTTTTGGAAGACAAATATCATGGAAAACCATTTATTTGTTTATTTAACTATTTGTTTCTAGATCGATATGATGCTTTTTTACTTTGAAAATACTCTTCACAGAGTATAGATTTTAGATAGAGAAGAAATAAGAGTTTCTCTTTGCATAAATATTTTCAGTCCCTGTAAGACTGAAATGAAACTTTTCGTTTAAAATCTTCATTTCTTTTTCTGTTCCAGGGCTCAAAGGATTATTGGGTATAAATGTTCGAAATACCCCAGCAATACGGGGACTCAACAACAAAATGTCGGTTTAACACTTTTTTGGAGTAAATAAGGACCTTGAATATTTACTTTAATTAAACGTGTAATAATCGTTTGACATATATATAACAAATATAACAATTACATCAAAAGTCAGAATATATTATTTCCACGCCTTTACTCAAACATTTTCCATTTAGAACACAATTCTTTGTTCCACCACGACAATTGCAATCTTTTACATTTTTATCCTGATTTGATTTATATATATATATATATTGTTTTTTCTGTGACTTTAAAAGTGTAGACACAGTTAAACAACCCATCTTTTTATTGTAGGAGGTATACTGCTAATTGTTGGGTTAAGTATAAGAATAATAGTATACAGCAAGGTAAATATAATAGATAATTGCAAAGAAATGTTTTAACACCTTCGGCCCCCTTCAAGAAAAAATTAGCACAAAATCTTTAAAATGAGAGCTAATCAAAAAAGGGTAGGGGGGGGGGGTGCCGGGGGCACTTTTTTAGAGTTAAAAGTGGGTCAGGAAACTTATTTACCATTTCTATTTAGGTTGATGAATATAGTTCTGAAGTACAAGCGAACCCAGGAAATCAAGAAAGGTAATATTATTAGTATTTGAGTTTTATTTTAATATTATTTAAAAAAAAAAAAATTGTGTTTTGGTTTAAAAAAAATAATTATTGACATCGCTATAATATGTGACTTTCATAAAAATAGTAAAAAAATAATTTCATTGGTAATATAGACCGATTCATAATAGAATTATGATTCTTTTTGTACCCTAATTTTAGTTTTAGCGAACACTCCCTTTAATTTTCAGTATTTTACTTTAGTTCTAGGCGAGCTAAGAAGGGGGTTTATTGTTTACAAGTTCTAGATAATATATTGGTTTCCTTAGGAACAGGTTAGATTATTTTTAATTTCATTTTAAACTATTTTTAAAATTTTCTTTGTTTATATGACAACTGAAAAGTAAAAATGTATTTGCATGCGCTAGAAATGTAAAATAAATAAAATGTGCACAATTAATATTATTTTGCGATATTAATTAAACAAGAAAAAGACATTTTTCTAATCCCCCGATCAACAAATTTCATTAAATCCACGTACAAGGTATTCTAAAGCATGAACAGTTCGAGGAGGCTTAAATGTCGTCTTTATTTAGAGCATAGTAAGTATTCATGAAAAGGATTACGTCTTTTCAATAGATATATACACACAACACAATATGAAAAGTCGTTCAACTTTTTTAACACAAATTTAGTCCTAGACAACTGTCGTGTTTAGTGGGGCACTCTGTAGATAAAAGAATCCCGATTCTTATAAAACTGAATTTAATATTTTTATTTCAAGTTTGGTCAATGGCGGGATTAATACTGCTCATCCTGGATTTAACAAAGAAGCAAAAAGGTATTAATAATAATAATAATGTATTTCTACATTTAAATTTATATAAAAAATATTTTTAACAATTGTGTCGAGGACTAAAAGGTCTGCGACCTTTATAAATCTAGCCCTGGTACTTACAAAATTAAAATGGAAGGAAAAGGATTAAATAAAACATTATCCATAAAATGAAACACAAGAACATAATAAAATAAATGGACAATGGGGCTGAAATATCAAAATACTAAATAAATTTTAAAGTTTGATAAATGAATAGTAATGCAATGACAGAAACAGTTTGGAACTACGTTTAAAGATTTAATAGCATTCAGGACATAAATCTCTTTACATTTATTGGGTTTATAAAGATAAGTAATAGAAAACATTTTAAGTATCAGGTTTTTAAAGATGTTTTTAGATATAACTGTTTTAAGTTCAATGGAACATGAGTTTCATTTAATACATGGTGTCCCACTAAACATGACAGTTAGTGAATAGTTTAAAATGTCTTCTTCCATAATTTGTTAAGTTGTTTGATACCAAAGAGAATAAAAAAATATAGTATGGAAGTCATCTTACAGTAAAATTGATTTCAAAGTAAGATATATTTGAGTGAAAGATTTCTTTAACAAAATAAACAACAAAAAGTCTTTAATATCTAGTACAGTATATGGAAGAAGACATTCAACACTATTCACCAACTGTCATGTTTCGTGGGACACCCTGTAGATAATAATAATAATAAGGAACAATAAGAGGGCAGAGTAACTTAATAAAGAGACTCCACTAAACGTAATTCAAACTTCAAGTAACCCTCTATTAAAAAAGCGTGGCTTGCTTGCTTCTCAACAAGCATATGAGTTAGAATTAGGATATCATAGCTGCTATTTTTTGAAAAGTGTTAAATTTTTACCATGTCTTTCCTTGTTTCTGCAACATGAATCTTCAAGTCACTTTCACAGAGCAACCACGAATTAAAATATTTGATTATTAGCTAGGATACTGCATGGTAAAATATGCATTGATTACAAAAATTATTATTTTTCAGTAGTATAAAATACCTTTTCCTATTTTCAGCCCACTGTCCACAGAATGAGTTCATGATGGTGTCCCTTCTCATATTCGTGGTTTTAGGATTCATCATTACATCTCTCTCTTTGATCCTCGTATTGTGAGTATATTTCTTTAATATTTAAGTGAATATTTACCTATTTCAAAATACTTCTGAAACCCAAATTTTTGAAAATAATAACACAACTTCTTTAATACAACATAAAATACTCCTGAACCTAAGATTTTTGAAAATAAGAACACAACTTTTTTAATACAACATAAAAAACTTCCTCAAAGATCAAAATAAAACCGGGTTACACTGACGACCCATGAAACTCTTAAAGTGTGTCAATTTCAAGGATTAAATTAAGTTTGCTGTGTTGATTTAATATAGTATTTTGATGGCTCATTTGATGACTGGGCAAAGAAAGTAACAGTTTAAAGATTTCGGGAATCATAAATATAAAACAGACAGTATCATTTCCGCGCGTACAATCATCTCTGAAGATTCTTTGAGGGTAATTTCTGTTATGATAACAGTTGCGTTTATTCAAGATAGGAGTTGAGTTTAAAGGTCCGCAATTGAAAATTCTAGTCCCCGAGGACATTTTTACCGCGTTATTCCAAATATCATCAAATTAATGTTTTTATGAAAAGTATAATACTCACTAATCATAGATTAATTAAAATAACAGATAGGAGCCAGATGTCGTCTTTTACAGATTTATGTGTGTTTCATTCATAACCTTGAGGTAGAAGCCCAAAGGAGTTACGCGAAGTCAGCATAGAACAAGTTCTCTCTATATGTTGTAATTCTACAGAGAGAGAGAGCATGTTCTACGCCTACCCGGTCTCAATAGTTGATAGAGAATTTTCAAAACTGTTTAACTCATAAGTTTCTATGTTAAGGTTTACCTGGGGTGGATTATGCTGTGTTGGGTGGGTGGAGATACCTGACTCTAACCAGTACCTGGAGAACAGATGGGGGATTAACAGGAAGATTGTCGTTAGGACAATACGACGGGTGAATAGACCACAGGCTGGTGTACATCCGCCTTCATTCTACTAGAGGCAGCTGTACCTTAATCTACATTCTAAAAGAGGCAGCTGTACATTCATCATCATTCTACTAGAGGCAGTTGTAACATAATCTACATTCTACTAGAGGCAGCTGAACCTTAAACTACATTCTAGAGGCAGCTGTACATTCATCTACATTGTACTAGAGGCAGCTGTAACTTAATCTACATTCTACTAGAGGCAGCTGTACATAAATCTAAATTTTAGTATAGGCAACCGTACATTCATCTACATTCTACTAGAGCTAGCTGTACATCCATCTTTATAACTTTATATTATATTATTTCTCCAATCCATAATAAAGATATTCATCATATATAATACCATTGAAATAGATTTATTGGGAACTTTATATTTTAGTATTTCTCCAATCCATAATAAAGATATTCATCATAGATAATACCATTGAAATAGATTTGTTGGGAACTTTATATTATATTATTTCTTCAATCCATAATAAAGATATTCATCATAGATAATACCATTGAAATAGATTTATTATTTCTCCAATCCATAATGCTGCAGTCCTTTATTCAGAAGTTGTTAAGTGTAGATTAATTCACTAATGGAATACAATTTCCCCAAAATATATCAAAATGAGATTCACAACCATAATAAAAACGTTGACATCATTTTTTAAGAAATGAAATTTGGCCGAGTCCCAAATTGTCCATGAAGCATCCATATATTAAAATATATAAAAAAACTAGGTTTATTATGGGGCGTTTCGCGCTCTGTTACCATTTAACAATTCTAGCTTTATATCGCAGATTTTTCTATTTATTAATTTTCAAATAGAATCAATGTTACATTTTCCCAGATATAATTAAATTTATTGTATATATTGTTTTTACCGGTTGAAGGTTTTTGAAGGTCCATAAATCTTACCGTGGGGTCTTGTCATAAATGGGCAAAGTTCTTGATTTTACAAATGAACAGTTTTCAGTAGTTTGAGACTAAATATGTTAAGAAAAACACCAATTGCATTGAAATTAAATTAGATTATTTCAACTTGCTCTTCAGTGGATGGTTTGAAAAAGTTTGAACCATAATAAAGCTTTTAAAAAATTCGACAAAGTTACTAAAATGCCTAGGTAACGCATATACAACCGCAACATGTCATAAAACATTTATTAATTATGAAGAATAAAACAGATTAACTATAATATATTCTAAATTTATCGTACATTGTAACACATACGGATAAAGTGCAATACATAACACATTAATATTTAAAAACACTTATTATATTTACACTATTACAAATGTGGTCTCATTCTAGAAATTGATACCAACATTGAAAACCTAAATTTAATAAAAAAATGCGTAAAAAATGTTGATTTTTTAACAAGGAAAGGGGAATAATCACTAAGTTCAGTAGGTCAGGAGATTAATAACGTATTTTTAACTTAAACCCTACAGCTATAAAATTCACTAGAAAACCTCGAGTTTATTTCATTAAAAACTGCAATAAACATGGGAATTCAGTGACGAATTCGATATCGTCTTTTTAAATAATTCTTTGATTTAGTATAGTGATACCTACTGAGAAGGCTGTAATCTGTAAGAGTTTCGTCTGCTACGTTCACATTTTGTTCGTTTATGTTTTGACTGCATGCGGTTGTACAACAAGAAAATTATAGTATACAAACAGAGTAAACTGTCCGATTTCACTGTTCATCTTGCAGAGACATTATAGACACATCTTTCCAGTATTTTACCCTTTTCATAAAATAAATTATAGCAGACATAATAATATTATGGCTTTTGAAATTAGGTGTTACAATGCTAATTCATAACAAAGACGATATCCAATTCGTCACTGAATTCCCTTGTCTATTGGGACACCCTGTATAAGATTTTCGGCAAAATGATTTTGTGAATGGTTTTCTAAAAGTTAAAGTTTTAAGGACGTTAAAATAATGAATTTAATCTTATAGGATAAAATATTCAAGGAAAACATAAAATTTAAAAAGTACAAATGTTTTTGCGCAACGTTATTGCACTCAAAATATATTTTTTTAATAATAGTTTTTAGGACATTTAAATAATGAATTTAAGCAGTTCAATTAGAATCTAATATTCAAGGAAATATATCTTCCACAACAAACCAAATCTGAGCGTAAAATATTTTATTAAGGGGTAAAATATGCACAAGTTATTCCTTTTATTCAAATAGATTCTAGTACAATAGATGGGAACGTAGAATTTGTACACTCTCAGTACAGCTGTATTCTGTCGTCACAAGTGTCAATTCAGTTTTTGTGTCCGACAAAATTATCAATAATAGTGATAATAAAGTGTTTTTCTTACAGTAAAATAAGTGCAATTTTATGTGTTCTTTAGTCTCTGTTTTTACAATTTTTTATTTAATCTTGGAAAACATGTCAACTTGTGTGCGACAATCTCGTTTTCCTTGCTATATTTTGACACTAGTGACGTTGTGTTGAATTGGTTCATTTCTCTGTTGCCAGCTATTGTACTTGACAATCTATTTGCTTTCTTTTCATTTAGTAAATAAAAAAGATCACAATTAAGAATAGCTCTTTAAGTAAAAAAAAATCAAATCATATTTTGCTTCAACATAAAATACCATTACCTCTTGTAACATCATGCGTCGTTTTCAAGTATAAAATATAAGAGTGAATGAGTTGGGACGCAAGTTGTGTGATTCTAAAAATCCAATAATTTACAGAAAAGTTAAAAGGTCTAATTATTCAATTTTCTGCAGTTTGTTTTATTTCGACAGTTTCGCGGATTCGTCATGCTGTCACATTTATGTAAATATCATTATAATCATAATTCGGTAACCATGCATATTGTAATGTTTAAAATGGATATATATACAATATCCTAATATAGTTACAGGGTAAACACAAAGGATGAGTCTTCAAAGACGAGTGACGACTGCACAGAATGTAAATGTATTCCTATATATTCATGATTCCCTGCAACTCTATACTTGTTTCTTTCTTCAATAAATCCTTTTATCAGCTATTAAAATAATTTATTCAAGGCAGAAACCTTAACTTAACCTTAGGGTAGTCATATTTTACAAGTTTTAGGACGCCTTTGCAGTCTCATCCTTAGTGGGTAACCCTGTACATTCGTATAAAAATGTCAGGTAAATCCCATTTTCCTAAGTTTATGTGGGTAAATGAAAGTTATTTTCTTCTTTCTTTCTTGTTTATTGTCAGACTCTAAAATGTACGTGAATGCAGTAATCTGAAATAAATATACATTTTAAAGTATTTCCGTTTTTTACAACAAAATCAGGCCCACTAAACGGACTGTAAGCGTAATTTAGAATGCCCGGTTTACAACGATATCCTTTTAACCTTTGAATGATCATCGATGACAGAAAACTCCGTGTGTTTATCTCAAAGATGGTGTTTAAATTACAGAAACATGTGAAAGTAAGCTACGTTCCGAAGCGGTTTTCAAAATTAAAAAGTAAATGTTTTTATCTTTCTGCGATTTCTAAAAAAATATTAAATTAACATTTCTTGAATATAAAAGAGTGTTCAACAACTACAAGCTCTTTTTGTAGAAAAATGAATAAATAAATAAAAGATCATCCATCATCCTTGGTCAGTCAACTTGTTTAAACGGAACTGTTATGAATCAGACACTCTGATCTAGTCAATAGGAAACGAGAGGTAGTATTAAGTTACGACTTTACGTACTTTTAATCTTTTAAATACCTCTCTATCCTCTGGAATATATGCAAAGGATTTACATATTGCAAAAATATGAAATAATATTTAAGGTTACCTCTCTAAGGTTTGTAGTCTGGATCATCTAAATAATAATAATAAAATCAATAAATCTTAAAAGAAAAATTGATAAAAGAAAACTTTCATTTGGTGTCAAAATTAAAAACGTAAAATTCATTAGGTCAACGTTAAAAAAGGTAAAATTTCGTTAAATCAAAATTAAAAAACGTAAAACTTTAATAGGTCAAAACCGAAATATTGTCAAAATTTCATTTGGTTCTAAACCTAAACTTTTTGATTACCTGGAAAGTATGAATGAATACATCTCCATGGGCTGGATAGAAACTGTAAATGCTTTCTCCATCTTCATCCCTTCATACATTAAGGAGAGAGACACCTGAAACAATTTTTTAGAGAAAATAGAACGATAGGGACATTTAAAGGAATTAGCAATTTTATTAAAAATGTAAATTGTGACGATTCTGTGGGTGTAACATTTTAATTTATTGCGATTTATTCGCAAATTGTTAAAATAAATGTCCTTAATATTATAACTATGTAATGTAAACTGTACTGTACTGGATGGTACTTAACCTGGTTAACTGAACTGCTGTACAGGGTTGGGAACATTTCGTCTAAACTAACCTAAATAAAAGATGGTTTTCACAAATCAAATACGAATATCTATAAATATTTACAAATATCTAAAGTTTAGATCAATGAGTGTAGTATTGATAGAGAGATAAAGGGGGTTGTGTATATTCTACTGTGACGTATTAGGACAACACATGAACTAGTTTTTAAGTAAACAATAAAATAGTCAATTGTCATTGCCCAGACAAGACATGTAATATGTTTCAGTATGATGTAAATAAAAAATATTTTCAATTTTTACTTATCAATTATATTTTACAGACCTTTATCTTCAGGGATTTTTCAGAAAAAAAGACAAATTCGACTTTTTAGTTCAAAGGAGGACGACTGTGAGACTCGAAATTGATTTTTAAATAGTCTACTGACATACAAAAAGCAATTGTGCACTTGTAGTGTGCTATGACCCATTTTACATACAAAGTCGATTTCCTAGCTACTGGTAGATCTATTTGCTTTATAATACCGTATAATATACACATTGTTAAATGTCGTCTACATATTCCACAGTTTGATGGGACTCAATGTAATGCACAAGTATAAAAGTAAAAAAAAACTGACTCACCTTTCCCCCACTTGTTTGGCAGGTTAGCCCCACCGGTTTATAACAGGAATTAAATCCTTGTCTGTGGATGATTAAAGCAGATTTATCACTTGGTGTCGGACTAAATATTCAAATTCAAATAAAGCCAAGATTGGATTTTTATTATAAAATTTACAAAAAGTTTCTAAAGAAATATTTTCAATAAATGTGGGACTAACATTTACTTTTTTACTCTTCAGAGGTTTGGTCATCACCATCACCGAATTTTAAATAGAAGAACATCTTCATTTTTTATCTTGAAAAGCTGCAAGTTAAGACAAAATCCTCCGTTTTCTGTACAAGAAATGAGATTGCCACATTTACAAAGAAACCACAGTCGAATTAATATTTAAAGTAAATAGCATAAATAGCTCGTTCCTTTTTGATAATACAAAGCTTTGAAGGACTATTTAATATTTTGATGAATTTGAATCCCTGTAAGTATTAAACGTCATTGTTCTAAGATTAATAAGATGAATATCACAATCCAGGTCCTTGTGTACAGCAGTATACTTAGTAGACAAGGAGTTACCATTCCCAGATAGGTAGATCAACCTAGGTAGATACAAGATTATATTTGGTAGTTAAATAATCAACCTAGGTAGATACAAGATTATATTTGGTAGTTACATAATCAACCTAGGTAGATACAAGATTATATTTGGTAGTTACATAATCAACCTAGGTAGATACAAGATTAAAGTAGGTATTTACATCATCATTAATCATCCTAGGTAGATACAAGATTATGGTACAGGGTGTCCCACGAAACTTGACAGTTGGTGAATAGTTTAGAATGTCTTTTTCCCTAATTTGTTAAGTTCTGTGATACCAAAGATCAATAAAAATATTAAATATTAAAGTCACATTAGATCTTTGATTTTAAAGTAAAATATAATTAAGCAAAAGATTTGTTTAACTAAAAATAGCTATTTATTAAATGTCATGTTTCGTGGGACACCCTGTAGGTAAATACATAATTAACCTAGTTAGAAACAAGATTATCCCATAATACTATAGATATTAAGTAGATACCTGAAGAATGGATTAAGTATGGAGTGTCGGATTGAAAGAACTAGAAGAGAAGGATAAGAAGCTGGTCCTTCAGGTTCCTCGATACATCCTTCAACCTGCTTCTCAAGAACAAGGAAGAACTGATGTCGAGTCACCTGAAATTATTTTAGTCATAAAAATGCAAAATAAAGAAATGTTCACAGTGAGGAATAAATTCTTGGACCTTTCTATTTTTCTGTCTGTATAATCTGTATGCTTACCTTATTATCCTGAACTCCCAGGATAATCCTCTATTACCTTATTATCCTGGACCCCCTGGAATAATCCTCTATTACCTTATTATACTGAACCCCCAGGAATAAACCTCTATTACCTTATTATCCTGAACCCCCAGGAATAATCCTCTATTACCTTATTATCCTGAACCCCCAGGAATAATCCTCTATTACCTTATTATCCTGGACCTCCAGGAATAATCCTCTATTACCTTATTATCCTGAACCCAGAGGAATAATCCTCTATTACCTTATTATCCAGAACCCCCAGGAATAATCCTCAATTACCTTATTATACTGAACCCCCAGGAACAAACCTCTATTACCTTATTATCCTAAACCCCCAGAAATAATCCTTTATTACCTTATTATCCTGAATCACCTGAAATAATCCTCTATTACCTTATTATCCTGAACCCCCAGGAATAATCCTCTATTACCTTATTATACTGAACCCCCAGGAATAATCCTTTATTACCTTATTATCCTCAATCACCTGGAATAATTCTCTATTACCTTATTATCCTGAACCCCCTGGAATAATCCTCTATTATCATCCTGTGCTAATCTTCTATCCAGCATTATCTCCAGTTCACCAGAGTTGAGACTGCTGCCGCCTAGGGGAGATCTGGAAACTAGAGACAGTCTATTCTTCTCATCCTAAAAATATTTAAGTTTCTAAAAGAGTTTATATATAATTTAAAGTAAAGCTACTTTTGTTTAATGCATAAAATAATAATATCAGAAACTTAAGTATTATTTCAATTGCATTGCATGTCTTCTTTATTGATGAAACGGCCAGTTCAACTTTTAGCTTTCATCAAAGCAGGACCTAGGTCTTTGCTGACGCGCTTCTAACAATAACTAGGAGTACAGGGAGACAAAGAAAAATGGCAAATCTAAGTTAAATGTACACATAAGAAACTTAAGGTATAAAAGGAAATTGAAGAGGAAAACAAGATAATCAATAAGAAATGCCTGCATTCATCTGTCAACGCTGTATTACCATAGAGAACAGAGGTTTTTATCTCTCTGGGTCTATGGAAAAGCTGGATTTGCACTCATTAAAAACAGGTCTGGTGTGCCAGTTTTCAAGTAAAATCTACATCCTTCCTAATTTGGAGAAGCATTAAGTACAAGTATAATTTACAAGTACTGCCCAAGTGTTCTTAAGACATAAGTTTCAAGAGTCCAACTGTTGTCAATCTACTCCTAGCCCAAAACCCCTTTTATTACATCTATCTTTTTTTTTAAGTAGAGATTCTGACATTGGGTCACACAAATTTTGGTGCAGTGTTCCTTTTTGTTTCCTCACCCTGCAACAGAGCTAGAAAAATTACACATTTACAAATCTATATTTTGTAGTTATCATTCAACAATCTACAAACCTGCTGAGATAGCAAATATCAGTACTAGAAAACTTGCAAGGGTTATTATTTCAAGATTGTTTATGGGTTAGTGTCAGCAGCTGAGATATTGAATTTTTAGAAACATATGATGAGCTAAACTTCCTTGCAACAAACCAGATATATCAGACAGAATTAAAAAAGAAGCAGAGATTAGCAGAATTCTGAACATTATTAATTTTTTTCATTATAACGATACAAAAAAAAAACAATTACTGATAGACCAACTAAAGTTGATCTAAGTACACATGACATTCGCCTGGGGGGAATATATTCCATTCAACTCTTCTGATCAGATGTTCTGTGATTGGTGAGCCTTGGGGAACCCGGGGATGAGATGGCTGACGATCTACTTTCTTTGCTGGCAAGATAAATGCCATTTCACGCCTTTCTCCAGCATCGATCTTACCCTAGCTGCCCTTTAAACCGCTCTTTGAATGTTGATGGATTGCACTCTGCGGCCGGCGGGTGGTATCTCTAGATGAGAAAGGGGTTAAATACCCTTGTCCGCCTACACTGCTGTGTATTTAAGGCTGCAAACATAATCAGGGTTCAATATTCTTTTGGACTGCATCTGGATTATTTGGCTTTATTCTTAGGTTGGTTAGACATTACATTTCTCCAACCAGGAGCAATGAACTTATATGATACAATGTACATATGGATGAACATTTGGTTGGGTTCACAGTATGCAGACTATTTCTAATACCAATTATTTTGAAAAAATCAAAAATCAATGTTGGGGTGCTGTTTCCCACTTGGGGTTTTTGGGGTCGTGGGATCCCCCCCCCCAAGGGGGAGGGTCCTGGGGCCCCAAGAATGCCAAAGTGGGAAAAATTGGAATACTGTAATACAATTAAAATAATTTTGTACAATTTTGTAATTATCTTTTATAAAAACCTTAAAAAAAAAAATTATTTGTAAATTTTTTTAATGAAAGTGCTCTAAGATTTTAATATTGTTTTTTTTTTCTCTCTAAAATTTATATTTTTAACTCGATTAGCATGTATTGTATAAGTGCATTGAATGTATTTCTAAAAATGTTTATTTAAAAAGCAGACTTCAATACTTTGAATTAGCATTATAATAAAATTATGTTTTAATTCTAGAATGAATTTGTATAGCACAATTAATTCAATTTATCACTACTTTTCTTATCATTTATATTATAGGGGTTAATTAAAATATTGAAATATTAAAATACTATAAAATTTTATTCTTTTTACTAGCTTTCACTATAAAAGTACTTGGAATTTTAAAATCAGGATCGGAACATTTCCATGGTTCCACCGACCGATGGAAATTTGAGAAAATCTGTCTTGGGGTACATAAGGTATGATCAGACATCCAAACAAACAAACAGAGATTACTACTTTATCTATATAAAGATGTGTGTGAAATTTATAATAATAATTAAGATATTAATACTACCTGAATATACATGAGTGTAGCAACAGGATACCAGTTGGCTTGAAGGGGCAGCTTAGAATAATGTTTTCTCCGAATCATCTAAATTCAGTTTATTTTATGAAATATCAAATTGGGTTTAGAATACAGGAACAGAACAAGGAATGGCATACACCTATTCAAAAATGATAAGTTCCTGTTAATCTTACATTTATATTTTAACAAAATTCTTAAATAAAACTCAAAACTCAAAAATGTTCGGAAATTGTGTTATGACTGATTACCAAACCTTTGGTAAAATCAAAATGCACAGGTCCGACAAACACATCCATCATCCATGTACGACACACATGACTAAGTGTACTTCGAGCATTTAATTATTCATAACAAATTACAAAATTGAAAATTTTGACACTCAACATGGTTGAATGATTGACACTACTCTAATACTGACCTGGAAACCGTTTAGATCCGTGTAAAAAATATCCTTGGAATCTATCCCTGAAGTAAACCGCATTGATATCTCCGAGTTATCCATCCTACGGGAGGTGAGATCTATATCGTTCTGTATACTGAGCCCAGTACCATCTACTCCAGGGGAGTTGAGCAGGAAAACACGATGGGTCAACCAAGCAGATACTACCTCAACGTACGACCTAGAAACAAATACAATTCTACTACAATTCTACTCAAATTCTACTCAAATTCTACTCAAATTTCAATTAAAATCAAATAATTTTGGTTGTATTTGTCCAACAATTCCCTTTCTTAACTTTTTTTGTCAAATAATTAGCAATTCCGTAATTTTTTACTATTCAATTAAAAGGGAAAAAATATAAAATGAAACTTAAACTTCAGAGCGTTTTATAGTTTTTCCAACAGTTTATTTATTTAGCCTAAAAGTAAAATTCAGCGATAAACCCCGTAAAAAACCATATGTTAATTGAATAAGAGCAGATGAGCAGATTTAAAAATTAAATTTTATAAATGAAAACTTACATTAGTTTGCCCTGGACTATCCTAATGACAGGATCCTGGAACTGAACAACGGATCCAGGACCATCAGGTAGGAAGAGGTAGGCTCCACTCCGCTCCCCTTGGGACCTAGCTCCATACTTGATAAACTGTAGACGGGTTGGAGTAGTTTCTCCAGTATCCAGGTTTGTTAAACCCTCCAGTAAACCTGTACTTCCAAACTTAGCCTTTAACACAATATGTGTTCAATATTCAGTTTATGGTAGTTATGTCAAGAATAATCTTTATATGCATCTTTAACACAATATGTGTTCAATATTCAGTTTATGGTAGTTATGTCAAGAATAATCTTTATATGCATCTTTAACACAATATGTGTTCAATATTCAGTTTATGGTAGTTATGTCAAGAATAATCTTTATATGCATCTTTCATTATCTTATAAATATAGGAGCGTGTGTGTACTGTGTAATGAGTCCGTATACTGAATACTTTAACACAATATTTGTTCAATATTCAGTTTATGGTAGTTATGTCAAGAATAATCTTTATATGCATCTTTCATTATCTTATAAATATAGGAGCGTGTGTGTAATGTGTAATGTGTCCGTATACTGAATACTTTACATAATTATGTTACCTAGGTAATATATGAATAAGTCGAATAACTATTATATCAACCTTTTTGATACAGGAGGTCGTTTTCTACCAAGAATTTACCAATTTTTTAAACTCCACGGGCAAAGCCAGGCACTTCAGCTAGTCATTATTAAAAGAGACCCCTTGTTCTAGTGCTCCTGTCCGAATTAACTTTGATAAAGAATTTGTTTTTAATTAACAAATCTCCTGTTTATCAGACAAAACATACATTTCAAATGTTAAAGGAATTGAGTCTTTGTTACAAACTCTGATTTTCTAATACCTATATTTTTTCCACCTGATGGTGTAAACCTTTGATATTTCAAACTTGGATTTTTTCATCTAACAGAATTCATAGTTTGAAATATCTAAGGTCTACGGCATTTGATTACAAAGATATAGAGATTAGAAAATCATAGCTTGTGACAAAGACTCAATTCCTTTCTCCCAAAACATGAATTCAAAACTAAGCATACTTCGATTGGTTATTGGGTCAAATAAAAATACAAGGAGTTAAAGATAATATTGTGTTCCTTTAAGTATGTATTTGCCAAAGTAAATGGTTCAGGTTTCATCAGAGTTACAGAAGAGAACGGAGCAATCTAAATTAGACAATTTTAAACTTAATACTCTTGAATAATAAATCAATAGAACATGAAAAAGTTGCGCCGTTTGCAGGAAGCCACTTCAAATAGAAATAAACTTTGAATTATTTCCATGTCGTCTTCAAATTCCATCTTAATCTTGCGACCCCTCTACCTGATATGGTTCCTTGTCTGAGTTAATTATCCTGACTGTAGGAACACTGAGTTCCTCTACTCTACTCT
This sequence comes from Eurytemora carolleeae, assembly GCF_000591075.1. Taxonomy (NCBI): domain Eukaryota; kingdom Metazoa; phylum Arthropoda; class Copepoda; order Calanoida; family Temoridae; genus Eurytemora; species Eurytemora carolleeae. The sequence goes on along the minus strand of NW_019396942.1, from coordinate 39,815 downwards.
CCTCAGTTCCAACCCCTCGTAGGAAGTAGGTTTCCAGGGCCAGAGCAGGCACATTAGCTAAATATTAGATTATCAAACATTTACTATGCCTCTTTTTCTCCCAACCATATGGATGTACTGGGTTACCCACAAAGGACGAGACAGACGACCGGAAACTCTTAAACTGAGACGATCCCAAGGTTAAATTATGTATTCCGCCTAAAATATAGTTACAAACTAGTTTACAGTTGCAGGAAATCATGAATATAAGGAAACAAACTAGTTTACAGTAGCAGGGAATCATGAATGTAAGGAAACAAACTGGTTTACAGTAGCAGGGAATCATGAATATAAGGAAACAAACTAGTTTACAGTTGCAGGGAATTATGAATGTAAGGAAACAAACTAGTTTACAGTTGCAGGAATGTAAGGAAACAAACCAGTTTACAGTAGCAGGGAATCATGAATGTAAGGAAACACAAACTGGTTTACAGTAGCAGGGAATCATGAATGTAAGGAAACAAACTAGTTTACAGTTGCAGGGAATCATGAATGTAAGGAAACAAACTAGTTTACAGTTGCAGGGAATCATGAATATAAGGAAACAAACTAGTTTACAGTTGCAGGGAATCATGAATGTAAGGAAAAAAACTAGTTTACAGTTGCAGGAATGTAAGGAAACAAACTAGTTTACAGTAGCAGGGAATCATGAATGTAAGGAAACAAACTAGTTTTCAGTAGCAGGGAATCATGAATATAAGGAAACAAACTAGTTTACAGTAGCAGGGAATCATGAATGTAAGGAAACAAACTAGTTTACAGTAGCAGGGAATCATGAATATAAGGAAACAAACTAGTTTACAGTTGCAGGAAATCATGAATAAAAGGAAACAAACAAGTTTACAGTAGCAGGGAATCATGAATAAAAGGAAACAAAAAATATAAATTCCGTACAAATCTTTTCTCAGGTCTCATCTTTTGTGGGTAACACTGTAGAAAAAATAGTTGCGGGTTTTGTTTAGAAATTTTAGATTGCTTTGAACATAGACACTGTCAAATCATTAGGTAATACTTAATGATAAATCTTTCTCGCACTCCCCCCACCCCAATAAAATCTCTTAAAAAGAAAAGCAAAAACTAAAATAAATGGCATTTACAACAGCAATATTTCAGATATTTCGAAAATCTTTTTGAGTCGACAAAAAATAACTCCTAATGAGTGTTATAATCCTAATCCTTTAAATCAAATATAGTATAAAAAGTAAGGCAAAGAGATTAAGGGTTTTTGAGAATTTACCTAGAAAGGTCAATTCGTACTCTGAGTTAGATATTTCTCCATCCTTGATAAATACAGGAGATATTTGACAGGGTAGTTCCACCTCCTCCTCCTCCTCCCTACCCCCATCCTGATACTCATCTTCAATCTTACTCATCATATACACCTGAACATATTAAACTATTGATAAAAACATGAGATATTTGACAGGGTAGTTCCACTTCTTCCTCCTCCCTACGGCTCAGTTTCATTTGCCATAATATTTTTGCCATAATTACACTTGACATAATACTTTTGCCATAAGTAACACTTGCCATAAGTTACACGTGACATAAGTCACAATTGCCATAAGTTACACTTGCCATAATGGTTACACTTGCCATAATTACATTGGCTATAATTACTTTTGTCATAATTTTCTAATTTTTAAAAAGATGTAAATCTGTCTTTTTTATTGCAAATGCGGGAAATTTTCCGATGAAAATTCGCAACCTTAGTTTTCTCATTGTTTTAAAACAGAACAGTTGACACAAGTTCAGCTCCATATTTTCTCACAATGGAGGACCCTTTGGTGACCTTTGAGACCACATGTAGGGGTAAACCAATGGTTCGAGACAGCAACAACTACACCTATGTAGCCAATGCCTCGTCTACAGAAGTAAAATATTGAAAATGTTCGGTTAAAATGTGCTCAGCTAGAATTTGAACCCTAATTTCTTCCTCAAACCTATGAGAGGATTGCTAACATTGTCCTACTGTATAATACTCTTCCCATAGAAGAGTACCTAAAACTGATAGCTCATGAACTGTCTGTGCATTAGATTTGTAATTTGTATTCTATTTGTAATTGTAAAAAAAAATATAAATATATGTTTGTTAATTCAAACCAAATTTAATTTTAGTTATGGCAAGAGTAATTATGGCAAGTGTAATTATGGCAAGTGTAACCATTATGGCAAGTGTAACTTATGGCAAGTGTGACTTATGGCAAGTGTTACTTATGGTAAATGTATTATGGCAAATGTAATTATGGCAAAAATATTTATGGCAAAAATATTATGGCAAATGAAACTGAGCCCTCCCTACCCCCATCCTGATACTCATCTTCATTCTTACTCATCATATACACCTGAACATATTAAACTATTGATAAAAACATGAGATATTTCACAGGGTAGTTCCACCTCTTCCTCCTCCCTACCCCCATCCTGATACTCATCTTCAATCTTACTCATCATATACACCTGAACATATTAAACTATTGATAAATACAGGAGATATTTGACAAGGTAGTTCAACCACCTCTTCCTCCTCCCTACCCCCATCCTGATACTCATCTTCATTCTTACTCATCATATACACCTGAATATATTAAACTATTTATAAAAACATGAGATATTTGACAGGGTAGTTCCATCTCCTCTTCCTTCTCCCTACCCCCATCCTGATACTTATCTTCAATCTTACTCATCATATACAGGGTCGAGCTCCAGCAACTTATCCGTGTCTGATTGTGTTTTAGTGGATCATATCCATTTAAATTGGTTTCTTTTAGGATTCAGTGTTAAGTGTATGCCAGATAAGGAAGGAGTCCTAAAATGCCGATAAATATGATTTTTGAACAGTACAAACGTCTGTTAGAGGACAGGAAGAGTTTGTAAAAAGGGATACAACCTGAATCTTTAAATAATAGTAATAATAATCCAAACTAATTTTGATTAATTTTAACAGGGGTTAGTATTTATCAAGCTGCCCCACCCCCCCCCTGCCCTAAATACCTGTACTGTGAACTCCAGCTCTAGAATGGAACCCCTACCTTTATATTATGACTAGAGACGCGAACAGTGACCATCTCCTGCCGTTTTCTAGCTTGGCTGTTGTATATAACCAGCCGACTCAAACCACCAGCGTTATCCACGTCAATCACAGTTTTCTAATTTGTCATTATTCATAAAAAGTTTGACATACAAATTCTGAACAACGATTCACCCTTTATTGAATAATAAAAGTTCGATGTTTCCAGTGTATCTTCCTTGCAAAGTAGCTCGGGATATTTTTCTAGGCTATTTCAAGAAATGAAAGGCCTGAATTTGTCACAACAAGAGTCGTTTTGTGTGAATTGTTCTGGCACCATCTTTGAGAGACTGTACGCGATAATATCAAGCACGACCCTTCATCACGCCATGGTAACGCCATGGTAACGCCATAGTAACTCCAGATTTACAAGGTTACTCCTGAAACCGTAACCTTATCAAAAATGTGGCTGATAACGTCGTTTTTCTCAATTGATAAGTGTTGTTATGATAATTTCTCCTTAGTTACTTGTAATCAAGAAATGCGCAATCACTTTTGATGAGAAACCAAAAATAAAAAAAACAGTAAAAAAACAAAAAACATGGATATCTAATTCATACTTGATTACACAAAGCTTTTATGGAAAACTAACAACTTTAAAAGTTTAAAATGTTCAATATTTGCATGAATACAATTCCTTAGGAATAGACCAGGATTCAGATCTTAGGTCATCTAGGTCAAAGTAGGCGGTGTCAGTCCTGAACAAAATATAAAATAATATGATAAAAAATGTGTCAAACTTTATTAAAAAAATAATCTTGACAAAAAAAAGTATGTTATAGCGGCTTAAACTCAAATCCCAGAACTATGAACTTCCGAAAAACATGGTGGAAAAAACAACTAAAGCATTTTTGATTTTTCCCACCACTGCACAGTATCGACGCTCCCCTCCCCACCTTCTCAAAATATATACCCCTGCTCAAGTAAATAAGATGATGAACAAATGATGCTAAAAAACATACTTAAAATGGAATCTACCTGGGCGTATAGTTAGGTTTTTTAGTTGTAAGAAGAAAGTTAGTGGACTGCTGAATAACAAACTGCATTGCCTACAAATATTATATTAGTATCTGAACTGGGCAAAGTTCCTCCTTTTTAAAACTTGTTAAAATAAGAATATCTCCATCAAAAGTTAGAAAATTATCCCCGGTAAAGGTTTTACAGATTCTTCTCAGAAAACTGAGAAAAGGGTAATTATCATATAATAATTTTTATTTTGATCTTTCTTTAAACCCCGGCAACCTCCCAAGAATTGAGAAAATAAATTTCAATTTGGTCAAATATTAATTTATTTCTCCAAAAAAAGTCGTCTTAAAGCCATAATTATACTAGGAAATAAGAATAAAATGAAGAGCGAGGATTCTCGATGACATGTCAATAACCCCATAAGATTCGTACTAACGCGATGTGCTCTATTTTCCTACCTTGATACTCAGAAGCATTTTCTGTCCATAGTCAAGCACAACATGGTCCTGAAGGAATACATTTCAGAAAAAAATGAAAAAAATGATGTAATATTATTCTATTTCTTTTTTTCTAAAATACTCAAAAGCTGAACCGATTGGACCTCATGACCAACAGGGATGGTTTATGGCAGGTCAGACTCAAGAATTGCCTAAGCAAATTAAGATCTTTGAAAACCACCATTAAAAAGGGACAATTGCGGATTTTAAAATTTGTTTAAAAAAGAGCTATTTTTAAATTTAAATTACCTTTGCTGTTCCTGTAATACCATCATGATGTTGGAATAATCCTAGAGATTGACGAGCATACACCAATTTAGCAATACATTCCTGAAAGGAAAACATTAAACATTGTACTTTTGGTATATCACTTCCTTTAACTTCTCATTTATACCAAACACCATAATTTCATTATTTTAGGCAAGTCTAAAGGGGAGTGTAATGATATAAAAGAAAATGCACAATGAGAGGAAAAAATCTGTAGTCCTTGTGGCCTGGCTCTGATATTCCCGCTATGCTGATACCTGGAGCCCTGGGGATTAACGATCAAGTAGTCCAAGTAAGTAAAATATATAAATTATATATACACCTGATTACTCCCAATATAAATAGAATATTTCACCTTGGCAAGATCTGTTTTATCTGAACCAATGTATTCCATCTCTGCCCAGGACAAGGAGAACAAGATCTCAGCTCCCCTCAATTAAAAATAAATAAATAAATTCAATTATCAATTTCACAACTGTAAACATTATTTTAAAATGAATGCAGAGATATAAATTTCCAGAATAGGTAACGAGGAAAACGAGGATTAATTAAGAAAAATATATTTCCCATGTCCGAATTTAATGAATTTAAGCCGCGTCTCAAATTCACCAAAAACCCAGTTTAAATTGAGCGCCGGCCTAAATCTTAAAAAATTAAACACAATTTTAAGTGAAGCAAACAATATTTGAGCCGCAGTTTAAATTTAAGCCGCTGCTTAAATTCTTTAAATTCGGCCTTCGGATAAATAATGTAGAAGAATATGATCCACAAAAAGTAAGAATTGTCCCATATTGTATAAGTTATGCAGTGGGACCCATTAAACTTTTAGATAGGAAGCCGGCTATTTATCTCAATTTATAATGTATAGTCTTATGTACATAAAAAACGGCAATTATGCAGTGTACACTGTACAACCCAATTCATTTAATAACTTGATTTCATACTACAGATAAAACTACTTCCAGTAGAACAACATAATATACAAATACACATGAGATTTCAACAGTTCTCTGGGTCCCATTGTAAACAACCCATTTCCGAATCCATGACCAGTGACCTCTCGATTTTATTTTACCGGGACTCACTGTTATACCTGAGGTAGTGCTCTAGTATCCTATTCATGGATTTCCAGAAAGGTCTGCTTGTAAAGTATCCAGACCAATAGTGATCATCTCGGTCTAGTTTCAGTACACATTTCAGACAGGATTAAAGCGGAAATAAAATAAAACTATGACATGAAAGCTTTTTATCTCTTTAAGATATGTTTACTCAAAAAATTTGGATTTTCCCCAAGAGCAAAAACATCAATAAAAAAATTTTATGGGGGAATGATTATTTTATAATTTAAAGAGTGTTTAATAATCCCCTAGAATCTTTTTTGGTCCCTCCTACATTATCAAAATATATAAACAATTCCTTTAGTAAAATATCCCAAAATAGCCCCTGCATATCTCTGTTGTGTGTGCCTGCATAAGTAAAGAAATCACCGGACAAGGTTGGGAACATTCGTGTCTCATCTCCAGTTTTAGCCAAGGATTTAGCTCTTACTGAACACAGTTAACAATATTAGTAAAAAACAACAAATACATTTTTTCAGAAATGTTTCGTGTTAACTTTTTTATAGTTTCACGCAGACAAATATTAATTAACCTTCTGCCCCCCCCCCCCCCCAACACCTTCTAAACCTCTTCCCCAAAAAATTGAAAAATTTGACTCTCTTAAATTACATATTTAAAACTCTAGTTCCCCATCCCCCGGCCCCATCTAAACCTCTTCCGTAATTAAACTAAAGAAATGCAGTGTTCCAGAAAAAAAAAATACGCAGACTTAAAGGTTTGCACAACGAGGGGAGGAAGGCCAGCCACAACAATTTCTCGTCCGAGCCACATTCTCCTCATTTTCTCGTCCGAGCCACCTCGGAATCCTCGTCCTTCGATTATTTTGTGTTAAAAAGTTTCCAATTCTTGAAGATATAACTATTTCTTAAAAACCTGGCCAGGTTAGGGCATAAAAAATGGATGGGCAAAAGTACTGCAATGATTATATCATGTTTGAATCTTCAAACCCATGAGAATGATGTCAAACTTTACTCAGGTAAATTTAAAATCTCTTCTGCCTCCGTAATGGCTAACCTTCATGATATAAAATAAATAGCAAAATATTCGATTTACAAAAATTTTATATTTCAGTCATGTCCTAACGTGGCTTTATTCTTAAAAAAATAGTTTTATCTGAAAGGATTAGACACTTAAAAAAATAATATTGAAAGGACGAGGATTTCGAGGTGGCTCGGACGAAAAAATGAGGAGAATGTGGCTCGGACTAGAAGTTGTTGTGGTTGGCCTTCCTACCCTCGCACAACAAATTAAATCAACGTATATCCGAATATTAGGGACGTCCTACACCCACACATAAAACTCGAAATGAATTTAGTAAATTAGCTCACTTAATTTAGTTCTTATAAGTATAAACTCATGTTCTACTGGACCTGCTTTGAAGTAATCTGTAAGTGTTCCCCACTGTATTTTAGCGTTGAGTCTAGGATTGGAGTTGACATGGTCAATAATCATCTGATAGTTAGTATACTGATCATTCCATTCCTTCTCTCCATCCCACCTTAATACAGGGTATCCATATATACATTAGTTAGTATACTGATCATACCATTCCTTCTCTCTGTCCCACCTTAATGCAGGGTATTTATATACATTAGTTAGTATACTGATCATTCCATTCCTTCTCTCCGTCCCACCTTAATACAGGGTATATATATACATTAGTTAGTATACTGATCATACCATTCCTTCTCTCCGTCCCACCTTAATGCAGGGTATATATATACATTAGTTAGTATACTGATCATTCCATTCCTTCTCTCCATCCCACCTTAATACAGGGTGTATATATACATTAGTTAGTATACTGATCATTCCATTCCTTCTCTCCATCCCACCTTAATACAGGGTGTATATATACATTAGTTAGTATACTGATCATTCCATTCCTTCTCTCCGTCCCACCTTAATACAGGGTATATATATACATTAGTTAGTATACTGATCATTCCATTCCTTCTCTCCGTCCCACCTTAATACAGGGTATATATATATACATTAGTTAGTATACTGATCATTCCATTCCTTCTCTCCATCCCACCTTAATACAGGGTATATATATACATTAGTTAGTATACTGATCATTCCATTCCTTCTCTCCGTCCCACCTTAATACAGGGTATCCATATATACATTAGTTAGTATACTGATCATACCATTCCTTCTTTCCGTACCACCTTAATGCAGGGTATATATATACATTAGTTAGTATACTGATCATTCCATTCCTTCTCTCCGTCCCACCTTAATACAGGGTATCCATATATACATTAGTTAGTATACTGATCATACCATTCCTTCTTTCCGTACCACCTTAATGCAGGGTATATATATACATTAGTTAGTATACTGATAATACCATTCCTTTTCTCCGTCCCACCTTAATACAGGGTACATATATATACATTAGTTAGTATACTGATCATACCATTCTTTCTCTCCGTCCCACCTTAATAAAGGGTATATATATATACATTAGTTAGTATACTGATTATTCCATTCCTTCTCTCCGTCCCACCTTAATGCAGGGTATTTATATATATTAGTTAGTATACTGATTATTCCATTCCTTTTCTCCGTCCCACCTTAATGCAGGGTATTTATATATATTAGCTAGTGTACTGATCATTCCATTCCTTCTCCCCCTCCCCACTTTCCACCCTAAAACACTGTATTATTTGATTAATTGATTGATTTTATTACGTCATAGTTTTATGCTTGTAAATCATAATCCATTATTATATTCTAATATTATTCACTGTACTTTTTAACTCATGTAATAAAGGGCAAGTAACTGCTCAGTCCTTAAAATTATATCCATGCAGATTAGTAGTTTTTTCCTTGTAAGTCGTTTTGCACCCTTGCAGCTTAATGTGTGAACAAAATAAATCGAAAAACCTGAAATCGTCTCCAAGAGGAATGAGGACTACATTGGACCGGTATAGCGTGGACTTCTTCCTGTACTGGTCCAGCAGCATCAAGGACCTGGACTCTACGTTCTCAGCCTGAAGAAGTTCATGATGAAGATTAAGAAGAAAAATATTGGATGAGGTTTATAAAGAAATATATTAAATTCTAAATTCCTGAAAGATACATAACCTTTGTCTCTCACAAATCTAGTACTTAAGCCCGTAAAAATTGAGATTTAAAGGGACCGTTCACTTATTTGGGTAATTTCAGGGTAAACTAAACAGCCTATTCGCTCTTGATTGGTAATAGTCTTACTTTTCAAAGACAACTGTGGCCGGAGAAAAAGCCGATTTTTCGTTCAGAATTCGAGCGCAAAGGGACGGTCCCTCTCTATAGACACTAATTGATGTTTTCTTCAGTATGTTGTGAATCAAAATAAATTTCGAATATAAAATTAAACTGTAGTATCTGATCGTTAATTGTAAATGTCATTATTTTTTAATTTTTGTTGTTAATTAACTTTCTATTTCTAAAATAAAACTATTTTATCGCATTCAAAATTGTGTATTGCCTGTGTAAAAAGCTGAATTGAACGCGGCATGACAAATGAAAAGTTGTGCACATACGCGAACAAAATCTACGAACCAAAATACGAGTAATGATTAATTGATTGTCGTAGAGACGTCGTCTTTGTATACATATTTTACATGTTTTAATACGAAAAACGTAAATTTCTTGCTAACTCAAATATCAAAAGTTTTCATATAATAGTTCATAATAACGAACACATAATGACATTAAAATATAATAAATTTAAATGTTATTGGGCTGCTGTTACTGAAAAAAACATCAAATAGTGTCTATAGAGAGGGACCGTCCCTTTCAGCTCAAATTCTGAACGAAAAATCGGCTTTTTCTCCGGCCACAGTTGTCTTTGAAAAGTAAGACTATTACCAATCAAGAGCGAATAGGCTGTTTAGTTTACCCTGAAATTACCCAAATAAGTGAACGGTCCCTTTAAAACGAGGGAATAATTTTTTTTGAAGAACCAGACATTTGGCTCAGTGAATCCTGAAGTATTATGTCAAATATAGACATTAAAAAATAAAGAGAAAAAATAAAAAAAAGAAAATTTCTTATTCCATTTTTAAAAATGCCAATTAAAAAATTAATTTTACCGATATTTTACGTGGAGGCACATTCCAGGGGCAACTTGCTCGACTTCCTACAGAATATAAACAAGTTAAAGTTGCACGGACGTCGGACATGTAATGTTGCACCTCAAATGACCCCAGGAAAGGTTTAAAGCATGGATAATAAGAATATATCATAGTCAAGGTTTGATGTAATTTTATAGCTGGGGTGTTAGGCAGTACGTAAGACATTGGACCCTGGACTAATAAACTTATCTTTGGTTTTCGTAAAGTTAACAGTTGTCAAAGTAGTGTATCATAAAGTATCATAAAGTCGGAGATACTAAACCTTGGTTATATTTAATACTTTGAATTTAAAACAAATATCTCAATATCTCAGTCAATTCTTAAGGTACAAAAACTTCATACCACATTTTGGAAATCTCAAATCAAGATGCGTAGGAGGCTACCCAATTCTTAGGAGACAATGTTGTATTTACAAGATTTTAGCTACTGTATATCAGTTCTGTTTAGTCCAGGGCCCACGATTTAACAAAGCTCTTTTCTGATTTGAACCCTGAAATTCACTTCAAATTTTTATAAGAGCAAATTATTTTCATAGAATGAACGATAGCCAGAATGAACATTTGTTAGAGTGAAACCTTAAGTACACCATGCAGAGATTTAAAAATTTCCCAAAAGAATGTAAGGTCCACTTAGATATAACGACTATAAAGACCCACAAAATTACATGTACGCTGGCCCAGAATAGTATAGATCGGTAGATAGAAGCATATCTATAAGAAGGCCGTGGTTGATAGACCAGCGATGTTGAAAAATTTAGCCCGGAAAAATGTAATTATGAAAATGCACCAATTTAAACAGAAAACTCCACGATGATGCGAGGACGATTAAAAATGGCGATTTTCAGACCAACATTTACGATCGCAATAATTGTTAAAAGGGAAGGGTGCGTCGCAAAACGCTTTAACAGATAGTTTTAAAAAACGACTTATTAGACAAGTACATCCGCCAATCAATTAATCAATCAATCGTGTTTCATCTGAAATCCCAAAATTAGAGATCAAGACCGCCGACGGGGGCGTGGAGAAAATATACGGGACACTGGTTTACCAACAAAAAATAAGATTTCAGAGGCGACTGTACGGAATTTAAGCAAATTTTATTCATGATTCCATGCAACTGAAAACTTGTTTCTTTCTTTTTTAATTCAATAAATAGGCCATTAAAAGGATGTACATTCAAGGTACTGGCAGAGGGCTGAATTTAACATTGGAATCGTCATATTTTTATAGTTTCAAATAGTCTTTCCAGTCTTATTCTTCGCGTTTAACTCTTGACCTTTTGAAAGCTTTATTTTTTTTAACTCTACAAGACATTTTACCCTTACAGGACATTCATTTACGTTGCTCCCAAATCCATATAATATACCAAAAACTAGATCCTTTAACGATAAAAACCATAAACAATTGGGCAAATTGAAGGATAATATATTTCAGGGGGGAAACATGTATCTAAATTTATTGGAGAAACAAGATATTTATTCTTAGAGCAGGTGTCGAGGTAATAACCATTAATGATACAAATAGTTCGCGATAAACTTAAAAGCTATGTCTTATTTTTGCAAAATAAAGTTGTCTTTAATATTGTTTGTAAACATTTAACAGTTTTCGAATTTTAAAAAAGACTGCAAACGTAACTTCCAGAGACTTAATCATCGATTCAGAACGGTACCGTTAAAGGGAGTGACTGGCAATGTATGGCAGTTGAATTTAGGATGGAGTTTTGTGGAGAAATTGTTTAGGATTTATTTGAGACATCGTTTAAATGATGTGTAGTTACTGAGTTTGAACGCAAAACTGACTTTCCAAAATAATCCTTTTGGGTGGTTACGTTTTGAGAATCGATTTTTTAAAAACTATCAAACAGCGACGATGAAAAATGTAACAAAAATTCTACAGTAAACTAATTAGATGTTAAGAAATTTGCCAATTTGTCAAAATGTAAGAATCAATTATTTCTTTTTCATCATTATATTGAATTTCTTATTTTTTAAAAGGGGGGGGGGGCACGAAACGTATTACTCTCTGCACCAAGGTATATTCTAGTATATACCAGATACCTGGTAATCTGAGGAAATCAAACTGGCAGCAAATCTTGGGATCAGGTCCACATGTGTGCGGAACATCGTAACTGAAATAATTTAGTATAATTTTCGGACTGTCCTATAATTGAATTCCTGGTCCCTGTACCTGTAGAACGGCATCATGTGGCAGAACATATCACTAGTGGAGTTATGATCCCAGTGCTGACGCCAATTAAACTCAAGATTTTTGTCCTGAAAAATATAATTGATTATTCCCGGTATTTTTTCAAATTTCTCTTAATTTGTTTAAATTAGTTTTCCATTTTTGACTAGAAAAATAATGTTGGTTGGAAGGTTTTGAAAAATAAAGATTTTTAATTTAAAAAACCAAACCTTTGCTAGTTTCTTTTTGACCGAGTAATGTGTTCTCTGTATAAGCATATTATCCAGGCCAGCTCTAATCAAACAATTTAATTACACCGTCAGCAAGGTATTTAAAGCTTATTAAAGGGATTGTTCACCAATTTGAAAATATACTAAAACACTGATTTTTGGAACAAGGAACCTGGAACACTACATCCCTTTAAGGTAATGTATAAACTCTAGTCTAGAGGATATAAAATTATTTATAGAAAATCTTTTATTTATTTTATCTTTTGAGCACTTTGAAGCTGTGATAATGTCTTTGAACTGAAAGATCAAGAAACCAAGGACAAAATTTCGTCCGACAAACAAGAATTCACTGATTCGTTCCCCAGAAATAGAATAATCAAAAATGTAGAGAAGGCGGGACTTTGAGACACATCATGAGACAGAATTTTCTTCATTATGAGGTAAAAAATATATTTTTGCCGGTGCAGTTGTTGTTCCTTTTGAGAATATAGCTCATAGTTGGAGACATTCCAAAAGGATCTATCGACCAACCACTGTTAGGTTGGTAACCTTGAAGATTCTGATGACACCACTCATGTCCTGAATAAACAAAATACTTTTAAAGAGAAAAATTACAAAAAAAACGTTTTATTTGATTTTTTGTTATTGATTGGAGAGGTTGCGGAACTACCTACCGCGACGGTTGAAATCCTGAATCAACTATTAAAATCATCATAAATCATTAAATTTGAATCGGTAATTCAGGATTTGAACCGGCGGTAGATAGTATCGCAATCGCATTCTCTCTACAATTATTAAAATTCCACCCCAGATTGAAATTTTCTGAAAAACGAGAAAAATGCGTAGACCTTTCTTTTATAGTGCACTGGGAAATTTTTAATATGAACTGCCAAATAACATTGATAAAAACCAATAGAAAAGAAGACGAGAAAGCATTATTAATATTAACATAAAATAAAAGTGTTTATGCAAAGTTAAGACTAATTCACGTATCTTTTTTTTCATAATCCATTACTTAGAAAATATATACCAGAGGTATGTTTGTATTCTTATAAGGCCCTTCTACCCCCCCCCCCACTCCCTTCCAATCCTTTTTTCACGGGTGTTTTTTCTTTTTGCATTGGGGAAAATACATGAAATTTAAAAGTATCAAAAAATGGATATAAAACTTCCTAGTTGATGTCAAATATTCTTTTTTCCCCAGAGAACAACGAAAATCCCTCTTCCCACTTTAGAGTAGTGCTGTTTGTTCACCATGAATAAGCTGCTCCAGCATAGCTGTATAATGAGTACTGGCCTCGTCTGGCATAACCCAGCCTCCAGTAACAATCTCCAACCTCTCCTCTTCTAGCAGACGATGGACTGTACTTCGCACCTAGTATAGTTATATTCTGTATTCTGCTCTGCCATCTTTTCCTACCTCTGTATTATACTTCATCCACTTTATCCTAACTCTGTATTCTATTCCGTCAAGTTTATTCTACCTCTGTATTGTACTCAGTCTAGTTTATTCTACCTCTGTATTCTACTCCGTCAAGTTTATCCTACCTCTGTATTCTACTCCGTCTAGTTTATCCTACCTCTGTATTCTATTCCGTCAAGTTTATTCTACCTCTGTATTCTACTCTGTCAAGTTTATCCTACCTTTGTATTCTACTCCGTCAAGTTTATCCTACCTCTATATTCTACTCCGTCAAGTTTATTCTACCTCTGTATTCTACTCTGTCAAGTTTATCCTACCTTAGTATTCTACTCCGTCAAGTTTATCCTACCTCTGTATTCTACTCCGTCAAGTTTATCCTACCTCTGTATTCTATTCCGTCAAGTTTATCCTACCTCTATATTCTACTCCGTCAAGTTTATTCTACCTCTGTATTCTACTCTGTCAAGTTTATCCTACCTTTGTATTCTACTCCCGTCAAGTTTATCCTACCTCTGTATTCTACTCCGTCAAGCTTATTCTACCTCTGTATTCTACTCCGGGAAGTTTATCCTACCTCTGTATTCTACTCCGTCAAGTTTATCCTACCTCTGTATTCTACTCAGTGAAGTTTATCCTACCTCTGTATTCTACTCTGTCAAGATTATCCTACCATAGTATTCTACTCGGTCAAGTTTATCCTACCTATTTATTCTACTCCGTCAAGTTTATCTTACCTCTGTATTTTACTCCGTCTAGTTTACTCTACCTCTGTATTCTACTCCATCAAGTTTATCCTACCTCTGAATTTTACTGACGTCAAGTATATGCTACATCTGTATTCTACACCGTCAAGTTTATCCTACCTCTGTTTTCTACTCCATCAAGTTTATTCTACCTCTGTATTCTATTCCGTCAAGTTTATCCTACCTCTGTATTCTACTCCGCCAAGTTTATCCTACCTCTGTATTCTACTCCGCCAAGTTTATCCTACTTCTGTATTCTACTCCGCCAAGTTTATTCTACCTCTGTATTCTACTCCGCCAAGTTTATCTTACCTCTGGATTTTGCTCCGCCCACCACAGAGAAAGGTAAGATATTTCCGCCCAAATAAACTTCATTGTAGGAAACTCAACTAGTTTCTTCACCATCATCGACAAAATCTGGAGCAAAATATTTTTATTTTTTATAAGAAAAACATTTTCGAAAGTTATTATTGAGCTAACGTTATGGATAATCTCATGTTAAATGTTTAAAAACAACTTACATTCTTAAAGTTGCATTTCAGGGTGTATACAATTCTTTATACACCCATAAAGAAAGGGGAGAAAGAAATCAAATACCCAAGAGGAGGGGAAGGGAAGGAAAAAAGGAAAGGAAAGGGGAAAGAAAAGGGGAAGGAGAAGGGGAACGTAAAAGGGAAAAAAAAAGAGGAAAGAAAAGGGGGAAAAAGGAGGGGGGAAATGCAAGAAAAAGGGGAAGAAAGAAGCAAAGGAAAAAGGAAGGGTAACTGCGGAAAAAAGGGAAGGATTGGGAAGAGGGAAACATAGGGAGAGGGAAGAGATGTAAGTGGATTGGTAGGAAGGAGATAGGTAGGGAAGGAGATAGGTAGGGAAGGAGATAGGTAGGGAAGGAGATAGGTAGGGAAGAAGATAGGTAGGGAAGAGATAGGTACGAAAGAGGAAAAGTAGGGACGGGGAAGGTTGAGAGGGAAAGGAGAAGGTTGGGAGGGAAAGGAGAAGGTTGAGAGTGAAAGGAGAAGGTTGGGAGGGAAAGGAGAAAGTTGGGAGGGAAAGGAGAAGGTTGAGAGAGAAAGAGGAATATAGGTAACTACGAAAGAAGAGACAGGGAATGGAATTAGAAGGGGAAGGTAAGAGGAAGGTAGGGTAGATAGGGAAATAGAACGCAGGGAAGGGGAAGGTAGAGAATATATGGAAGGTTGGCAGATAAAGAAAAGAAGGAAAGGGGAATATAGGGAAGGGAAGGGAGCTCTTTACCTCTACATAACTAGATAACTTTATCTAAAATCAGAGAGTTTTTCATCAACAATTTTACCGAATAGTTATATTGGAGCAAAATAAAACGTGTTAAAAATATGATAAAAGAATACTCATCAATAAATAATTTTTCAAAGAAGTCAAAATTACTAAAAAAAATTTCACAAATTCTCTCAAATGAATTCCAAGAACAAATAATCAATCCCAACCTTTTATGTCATTGTCACCCTACCATTACCCAAAATTTAAAAAAAATTGCCTGTGGTGCCATTTACGCTTTTTAAAATGCATGATTTTAGGGATTATTATGCACTGCAATATAAATATTAAAAAATGATGTCTTTTTAGTTCTCGAACTTGGGGAAGGAAATCAAAAAAAAAATTGAGGGGGGAAAGAATAAAAAATTTGTATTTATAAACACCCCTGTTACATTTTTATAATCATATTTGTGTTGTTTTACAAAAATATACACGTATATTGGATTGCCTCTGTTTTTTTTATAAATAAATAATTCTCTTATTTGTTCCTTTTGTTTTTAATATATTTCGAATTCATCAAGAAACTTATATATTTATTTAATTCGGTAAGAATCAAGTAGGTTGTATCATATTAAAGTTGCAGCACCCTTAAAAGCTTTTTCATTATTTATCAGGTAAAGGTTAAAAGAGTACCTTTCTGAATCAGGCATGCCCCTACCTGAATGAAGGGTCACTTGAAATAACGAGGACAGACCGTTTAAAAAACCTCACCTTATTAGTTTGATCTTTGTAATAACTTTCAAATGTTTTAATCCATCCAGGATCGTTGTGAGAATGCGGAACAATGAACACCTAGGAAATATATATATTTACATAACAATAATAATAATAATAATGATTTGAGGTGGTTAAAAATTTCAGGGGTGTAAATAAAAGAATATGGAAGATCGGTGGGTAAAAATGAAAAAAAGGGGAAAAAATGCAAGTTTTTAAAAAACTTTTTGATACTTTATTTTCATCTTACTTCAAGAAAAAAAATAGTTTTAAAGTTTCAGTTGTTTGATTCACTAAAATCTCAACTCAATCGACCTTTGATTAGAGTTGGATGGATGAAGGGGAGAAAAGTAGTCAAAAGGGGAAGGGGGGATTAATGTAATCACTGACAAAGGTTTAAAAATTGCAAAAGTGAAAACATCAGTGACACTTTGTCCCGGCCAGGGAAAATGGATTCCATTATCAGGTGAGTTTAGCCAAATAAGAGATAACGAATTCTTAGTCCCTGTCCTTGACAAATCTTCTTGAGAAGTTGAGATTTGTATTTCAAAATTCAAATTTTTATAATTTTTGTTAACATTTTGCCCCTTGGTTCCGGTTGCAAGATAGGGGGAGAATTGGTAATTTCCTAGAGAACGATTTTTGGACCCCCCCCCCCCCCGTTCTATCAATTTTGTACATGGATCTTAAATATAAGACATGTGGCCGCAGCACTCGGCCCCCTAGCCTATCCTAGCCGCAGCGCTCGGCCCAGAAAGTGTCTTAACTTAGCCTAACCCGTGGCCGCAGCGCTCGGCCCCTTAGCCTGTCCTAGCCGCAGCGCTCGGCCCAGAAAGTGTCTTAACCCCGTGGCCGCAGCGCTCGGCCCCTTAGCCTGTCCTAGCCGCAGCGCTCGGCCCAGAAAGTGTCTTAACCTAACCTAACCATAAAATAATGCAAAATAACTTAAAATTACGAGTCATGTACAAAATTGATAGTAGGGGGGGGGGGGGGGGGCCAAAAATCGTTCTCTAGGACAGCCTCAGAGAATTTACAGTGCTCTGAGGAAACTGGACAGTTTTTTTTTTATAAATAATAGTTAAAAATTAAAATAAAAATTTAATTTGTTTTCCCTGTTTCAGAGAATGAAAACCTATAAAATATTCAACGCTCAGCACAAACAAATCTGGAGAAAAAAAAGAGAAGGGGGTGTGAGAAAAAAAAATAAAATTTTCCAAGAAAATATTTGCCCTGATGCAAGGAGCCGAATTGTTTACCTGTAATGGATCATTATCCCATTGATCCTCTTTATAGTTAATATCCCAGCCTTGCTTCCAGACTCCGCCATCGGGATTGTCAAATTCTAATTTATCATAAACCTAAACAAAATTATTGTATTATTAAAAGGATTATGGGTCTTCAGCAGGGTAAAATGTAAGAAGCTATTCCCNCCCCCCCCCCCATACTCCCTCTCTAGGATAAGTATGATGTTCGATGTCCTTGGGCGAACCCCTTAATTGGGGTTATCATTGAATCCTTCATGGGTTTAAATTTTCATTCATTCTAATTTTTTTACGAGTAAATGATATATTTTCTCTTTTTTCCTCCGCACAAAAATCTATTACATGACATATACAGGGTTGGGGGGATAGTTCCAGAAAATGTACAACCCTGAGCTTGAGCTAGTACTCACCTTTTCCATCTGAATATCACAGGTCGAGGGTTGGGTCTGGGCAAATACTCCATCTAATCTGTTCACGGAGGCAAGGGTTTTATTCACATGAACTTCTCCTGTACAATTAATAAAGTTACTTACATGGATATTGGATAACCATGTGATAAAATGTTGTTAAAAATGTCGTTTTTAAAAAAATAATAATTGTACGGTATTTTATGGTTATGTACTAAAGGTTTATTCACGATAATTTTTGTCTCGAATAAAATTCATGCGTCAAAATATTGATTGCTTATTGAAATTGTAATATTTTCAAAAAGAAAAGATGAATAACTGACCTGTTTTAATCTTGTTCTTCTTGTTAGCACTCACAATATTCTTGACTGCAACCTTGAGATCCGAGATTATATTCGCGTTCTGTTCCAGGTCCGACTACACCAGGGGCACAATCAGTCATTAGTTTATAGTAAAACACCCCCAAAACTAACACTTGGCCCA
>NW_019396942.1:0-20940 GCF_000591075.1 Eurytemora carolleeae | reverse complement strand
ACCCCCCCCCCCCGTAGACGAGATTGTCCCATTTCCTCTAAATTTTTAAGTTTCTGCTCCAGATTACCAAAATCAGCCTAAAAAAAAACTATTATATGAGTGTATGGCGAATAATAAGGAAAATTTAGGGGTGGTGGAGTAGTTAACAAAGTTAAACAGAAAACTGTATTTTAAACAATTGTTATAAATACTTTATTAAAGGGACTACTGGCGTATTTTCTATTCAACTTTCAATCACTTGAGGGTAATGTCCGATTTACAACTATTCTTATTTAGTGTTTATAACTTTTTAATCGCTAAATTAGGGAAAATTAATTATTTTTAAGGTTAAAAAGTATCGAAAATTATGTAAAAAAAACTTGCTTTCTGAACCTGAGGAGCTCCATCAAGATTTGGCTGTGGTTCCTCCAATAGTAAATAAATGAAAAGGAATCCTCCGACAAGGAAACTGGTTCCAAGAATTGCGGCTTTTTTGCGAATACGCATTTTCGTCTTTCAATGAACACTTGTGTGCGATTGCATCAAAGTTATTAAATTTGAGCCTGATAAATCAAAATGTTGCTCTTGAATAAATAATTATTTTTTAAAAATCTTAACTAAATAATTTTTAAAATAATGCGCAGAATTGTGATCATGTATTGCTAATTCTCTTGTATCGCAAGACCCCCAAAAAACAATCAATTAAAACCAGATCAAATTCAGCCAATTTGTAGCAACATTTTAATTTCCTTTTATAAAAAAGCCTGGTCAGTGGAATAAAATATTTTAATATTATTTATTAAATCATCTTAGATCTGAAACAAAAAATTAATTATTTTAATTGAATCTTGACAAGTTTTTCAGAAGTACATCAACAATCAATTAATTCTGAAACGTGCGTAACCGATGCTATCCTGTTTAAACTACCGCTGTGTGAACTATTGTCCATTTGAAAAATTGTTCGTTTGAACTATAAATATATTGACTACTGAAGATCGGCATGAGACGTGAAACATTGGGTACTTTCCTAGAGAACGATTTTTGAACCCCCCCCCCCCCCCCTCCTATCAATTTTGTACATGCATCTCATATTTGTCACAATGATAAAGTTGGTCATGTGGCCGCAGCGCCCGGCCCCTAGCCTGTCCTAGCCGCGGCACTCGGCCCCCTAGCCTCTCCTAGCCGCAGAGCTCGGCCAGGAAAGTGTCTTAACCTAACCTAATCTTGGGGTCCGTCCTAGTATACGATATTTTTTTATCATTTTAGGGTTAGCTCAGGTTAAGACAATTTCTTGGTCGTGCGCTGCGGCTAGAATGGGCTAGGAGCCAAGCGCTGCGACTAGAACAGGCTAGGGGACCGAGCGCCGCGGCTAGGACAGNTAAAAATCGTTCTTTAAGATACTACCCCCTAAATATATATACTAATTTTGTTGGAAATTCTTTAAATTAAGGTCTGTCCTGGCCGCAGCTCTCGGCCCCCTAGCCTGTCCTAGCCGTAGCGCTCGGAACAGAAATTGTCCTAACCTAAACTAACCCTGAAATAACACAAAATAGATATATTTTTGTTGAAAATAGTTTAAATCTAGGTCATGTACAAAATTGAAAAAAGTGGGGCTCCAAAAATCGTTCTCTTCGAGGACATTGCAGTTTAGTATAATCCTTTTTTAAAAACGTGAAGTTTAAAAACTGAAATATATACATAAATGCAATAATGTGGTGAGGAAAGAAAATGTTTCTGAGGAGAGCTTGTGGTTTACTCCGATCATGTCATGCAATTGTTGAACCAACCGGCAAAACTATCTGACCTACGCTGCCGAGCTTTTAACTTACATTGAAGAAGAGCAGTATTCATTTAGAGGCAAAATTCTAGTTTTGTATCTTATGTCATGTATCTCTTTTAATTGCTGTTTCGCCAAATCATAGAATGATAGAAATCACAAATCACAATTCACAATACGTAAAAATGAAAAGTGTACTGTGATGAATTCTCTCTGCTGTGTGGACCAATGAGATGAGAGGTTTAAGTTTTAACCAATCACAGGACAAATATTCTCTTTCTGAAATTTGTTCACAGGTACACCTAACAACTGAGCCATGTCAACAAAAGTCAGCTGATGGTTTGAAATACAGAGTATGCCTAATCAGGTTAGGTTATTTCTTACATTACATGAACGATTAATTACTTGAAGGAAAATTATTGGAAGCTTGATTGGATGGTTAGCAAAATTACGAAAACTAACAAAAAATGTAAAGGGGGAAGGGAAGGGGAAGTGGATGAAGAGGAAGGGAAGGTATGTTTTGTCTTTTTCATAGAGTATTTGAGTAAAAACCTTTGCAAACTATAATTTTGAAGATTTCAGTTTTCTTCATAAATACTTAATGATTAAGCACAAAAAAATGAAAAACGAAAATTTTTGGATTTTTTTGCGAAACGTTTCGTTCGCTGGAAAGTCTACAGCTTTTAATTATTAATGATATCGATATCAAGTGAAGTGAAGGAGATTATTGATAGTATCGATTATCCTATACCACATCTATTCAATCTTTCTTTTAAAACAGGATACATCCCTAGCAGTATAAAAGTGCAAAAATTATTCTCATCTTTAAAGCGGACGAAAAAGATAAGTAATCCCTCTTCCTTCCAAAATTGTTTAAGTCTCTAGCTGAACCGAATAGAACAAAATCATATAAATTAGAACGGGTTTTAAACAAAATCTAGAAAGCTTTCCGTTCGCAATATTAATTTCCTAAATTGTGGAACGCAATTGAAATTGACCTTAAAGAAACTAAATCTGCAGAAATATTTAAGCAAAGAGTAATCAATATTTATTTTGAGAATTATGAGAGGTTTAAATACGAAAAACCTCGTGTGAGTAAAATTTATATATAAAAGCTAAGAAACTGAAACTTTAATAGCTTATTTATGTTTGTATATCCACCATCCTTAACACCCTGTATTTTCCTTTATCTCTACATTAATCCCTCACACACTGCCACAGATCACCTGACAATCTCTATCCTTCCAATCAACTCCTTACCTATCCAAAAAAACAGAATTTGATGTGTGTAACCAATTATATTCAGTGTTAACTAACTTAGGGCCAATCACTCAAAACAACCTACCCTGGTTAGGCGGGTCCAAACTGCATAGTTAATTGTGATTGCTTATTTGTACTAATATATTATACTTTGTACAGTGAAACCCTTAATAATGAATATATCGGAAGAATTTATCAAATGTCGTCTTGACAATGTTTCAATGAGTTTTATACTATATTACGTAAATTTCAGTATTTGCGAAAATAAATAAATAGCCATGAATATGCGGGAACAGTTTTATAGAGTTCCATATACTCATTTAATTAAAAAACTAAATATCTGCAACATTCCATTATCAGAAAGTGAAGAATACGACATTTAATGAATTCTTTCGATGTATTCTTTATTAAGGGTTTCACTGTAGTTAAGTGAATATGAATGAATGAAGTGTTTTAGAAAAAAATGCCACTGTGCGGTCTAAATTTTAGCTATGATATGATAAATATCTAGCTTGTCTGTATGCTTGGACGTCTATTAGTAAACGTCCAAATTTTTGAAATACACAGATACCAATGATAATTTTCCTGCCGTCAAAGTCGAACAATTTTGGCCGGGAAAAAAGGTTGACATTTATTGTTTTAACTTATGAACAGACAATTTCGCTTCAATCTGTTTCGCAAAAAAACGCGAAATTTTTGCGAAATAAGAAATTTGAAAATTTCGCAAAAAATGCAACATTTTGCTAAAATTCGTCAAAAAAGATAACATTTTGAGAATACAAGTGCATATTCCACGAAATTTCGCTTCGTTTTCGAATTTTTCGCTTATGAAGAGAAAAGCCCAATAAATTAGTTTTAAGACTTACAAATAAAAAAGCAGTTTGAAGCGCAATGGTTAAAAGTTAAAATTTTTACTATGAAAGGGGTTCAAATATTCCCGAAGGCCTGGCACTACAACATTGGGAACACCTTAAGTTATATCTTTAAAATAGTCGTCTAGCTCTGTATTAATAAGTTCTTGTTGAAGTTTGAGAAGATTAAATTAAAATTTGAACAATTTGATTAACCTAATTTTGGACACATATTTAAAATTTTCCGATCGAGCCGAAAACTTTTAGTTGAGCTATGAAGCTAAGCAACCTATTAACTCAGTTTCTAAAACGATTACTTTTAAAAGCAATCAGAGACCAAATTTAGATAATTTGAGTTGTGTCGCTGAACTACCTTCTGCCGGTTAAACTTTGAACCACCTGATTCAAAGTTAAAGATTAAGGAAGGATTTACATCGGTAGTTCAAATTTGAATCGGCAGTAGACCAGGCTCAAAAATTCTATGAATTCAGTCTCGGTTTATCAGATGATTAAAAATTCCAATATGAATTTCCCCTTTGCACAGCTAGGGATGTTAACGTTTTCATTTTTCAGAAAAACGATTGTTTCGTTATGAAAACGAAAACGAAAAATCAAAAACGAAACGATCGTTTTTAAAAAATGGTCGTTTTTAAAACGATCGTTTTTCAAAACGCTCGTTTTTATAAAATTCGTCGTTTCGATAACGATCGTTAACGACGACCCTTCGTTAACGATCGTTAACGACGGACCTTCCTTAACGATCGTTAAATACAACCCTTTGTTAACGATCGTTAACGACAACCTTCGTTAACGATCGTTAACGACGACCCTTCGTTTACGATTGTTAACGACAACCCTTCGTTAACGATCGTTAACGACGACCCCTTCCTTAACGATCGTTAACAAAGAGAGGAAACCGACCTGAAGGGCATCTGTACTTATCATTGAGTAGTTTTTAAGAAAATGTCAAGGAGTTTTAACTCCCCCACAACTGTTAAACTTCATGTAAGACGACATTCCATAAAGTTGCATGTAATTTTTTTCCAAAAACGATCGTTTTTGAAAAAGAAACAAAAAACGATCGTTTACAAAAACGATTAACAACCCTATGCACAGCTTGCACAGCCCTACTTAATTATGCACAAAATAGCGCCAAGGCATGCGTCATTGTCTATGTGTATAAAGAACGGCTTTATCCGTATATAAAAAGTTTTCGGCTCCTAGAAGATTAAAATATTTTCCCAAGAACTAAAACTAATTTAAGATTGTATGCAAAGTTTCCATTTTCAAAAAAAGATAGATTGAGTTTGCAAAATCTTATTCGGCAGCGATTATTTTTGAAAGGAATGGTTTACACCATTTAAACATTTGATTAAATAATTGACATTTGAATAAATAATTACAAATAATTTTTAAAAAACCTTTTCCTCGTAAATTAAACTTTATCCTGGAGTCCCATTAAGCAAAATGTTTAATAATTTTAAATTTCTTATAAAATCTGAATCAGCTGAATCAGCAAAATCCTAACTTCTGAATCATAAAAATTAACAGAGGATGAATTTGAACCGCATCACTGAACCGCCAATGAAGGGTTCAAATTCTGCGCTGGCGCAAATGTCGAGACACATGATTAGAATTTCAAGTTGAACCAACCATGTTTAAACCTCGTAGAAGGGTTTTAATTCTTTTTAACTTTAGAAGTTTTATTTTTGCAATTAAATGTTTTGAAGATGAATTGATAATATTTGCTTTTAGTATTTTCCAATTTTTCTCCAATTTGTATTTTTAATTTTCTCTCCTGACACTTTCGATATTGGACTCAGAGAGGATAAATTATGACAGACTAAACCTTGTACATGGTGAAACTTTAATTTTCATCCTCTATGGACTCTAATTTGAGTGAAATTGTACAGCTTTGGTGTCTCTATCCTAGTACATTTAGTATGCAGTACAGTATAACTAGAAAAAAGCTGAATAAAGTCACTGTTGAAGGTTTAAGTCGTGTACATGGAAAGTAAAGCGTGTTGAAAATCTTTGTCCTTGAAAGTCGTGATCCATGGCCGGAGAGCAACGCGAAATAAAAGTCGAGTTGTCTTGTCATTGAAGATTAATGTCGTGTACAAAATAAAGCGGAATACTAGTTGTTGTCAATTAAAGTTTAAGTCAGGTAAATGGAAGGTTTATGTCGTTGTACACTTTAAATACAAGAAATAGAAGTATTGACTAATAGGCATGCTTCAGCATAGCCTTGCAGTTTTATGAAATAACTAGGGTTCCATGTCGACTCTGTAAATGTGTACTCTCTCTGGAGCTACTGGTCTGCTTTTGATATAAAACCATGACCCTTCAACATCTATAATGAAAAATCCTGATGCAGTTATTCCCAATAATTTCTTTACACAGACTGTCAGACATCGTGTTGCAGTACACATGGTTGCAACCTATAAACAAAAAACCCGGTTAAACAGAGTGAGACCCATAAAACTGAGGAATTTGATAACGACATTTAAGCAATATTAGTTATGAGTATTGAAAGTTTTTATAAAGTAAAAAGTTTTCTATACTGTACAGTGTACACTGGACAGAGAGAACAATATAACTTTGTGACAGGAAGACAACATTATAGCAATAGTTAAGTGTATTTAATGTTGCTTGGAAGCAAAAAATTTTAAAAGTAACTTATTAAATCACTCAAAAAGTTAAATGGGTCTGTTTACACTATACAACTGCTAGAGATTTCTCGTGTTAAATAGACTCTTTACAGTCATACCTTGAGACGTCTTCCTATTCCAGGGTTTTCTGGTTCTCACTGGTGTAGCTTGAAAATCAACCTGAATAGTGAACAGGTTCTGTGCTTACTATTCAATTCTCTGATTTATATTTAATGGACTATTTGAAAAGATAACTAGAGTGTAACAGTCGTTTTCCTATTCCACAGTTTAATGGGACCCACTCTTATAGTAAAAGAACTGTTTTTAAAAATTGTGCAAAACATGAGAAATTATACATTTTTCAGCCAGCTCATGAAAAAGAAACAAACCCTGTGAATTTCAGACGTTCTCTTTCTCGTCTTTTCTATTTGTTATTCCTGAAAAACTGTTACAATTATATCTATTTAGTTTTGTATTGTACTATATATTGAGATTCATAAAGCTGTGGAATTGGAAGACGACTGTATACATAAGACAGTTTACTGATAAATGACATAAAGAGGTTATGGCCTAATCATACAGTACAAACATCGAATATGCAGTGTTCTTTTGCAGTACAAGTGTATGGGAAGGTTTTGTATCTTGAATTTTACTCAGTTTTCTCAGAACCGTTTATTAACGATGAAATATTGCTCTGTAAAATACTGTAACAGTTCGTCTTCCTGTGAAAATGTAATCATGCACACTATAAAGCTGTATTAGTTATAAATAGTTACATGGAAAACAAATTCTCCTAAATAGATAATTTCAGAAATCCATTGGAGTAATGTAATATACAGATTGACCTTTGAAATTGGAGTACATGACCTGTACAATAAGTAGAGGATTAGCGTACATCATCACTCTATATACTATAACCTTGTTGGATTTGCACTATAATATATATATGCATGTAAAACCCTCTGAATAGATCGGATGTGGAAAAACCGTCCAGAAAGTTATATTAAAAACTATTACAAAAATGTGTAGGACCCGCGTTCTCACATCACTTGCTTTCAATTAACTTAAAGTCCTCTCAAATAAGTTTTCAACTTTCTTAATAAAATACTGCAGAAAATTGTTCAGATTAGTTCAATATCAAAGGGACTAGCTGAGACGACTTAATTCAAGTGACCCTCCATTGATAGACAGGTTTGTCCGATTCACCCCGGTATCCTAAAAAGCTTTGTCTGAACAAAAGTTACGACCACAGTTTGTTGCAAATAGGGATATTAACGTTTTCATTTTTCAGAAAAACGATCGTTTCGTTATGAAAACGACGACGAAAAATCGAAAACGAAACGATCGTTTTAAAAAACGATCGTTTTTTAAAAAGTTCGTTTTTCTAAAATGGTCGTTTTTAAAACGATCGTTTTTCAAAACGATCGTTTTTCAAAATAATCGTTTTTATAAAATTCGTCGTTTCGTTAACGATCGTTAACGACAACCCTTCGTTAACGATCGTTAACTACGACCCCTTCGTTAACGATCGTTAACGAAGAGAGGAAACCGACCTGAAGGGCATCTGTACTTATCATTGAGTAGTTTTTAAGAAAACATCAAGGAGTTTAACTCCCCTACAACTGTTAAACTTCATGTAAGACGACATTCAATAAAGTTGCATGTATTTTTTTTCCAAAAACGACCGTTTTGATAAAGTTCGTCGTTTCGTTAACGATCGTTAACGACAACCCTTCGTTAACGATCGTTAACGACGACATTTCGTTAACGATCGTTAACGACGACCCTTCGTTAACGATCGTTAACGACGACCCTTCGTTAACGATCGTTAACATAATTGTCAATAAATTTTTTTTTCAAAAACGATCGTTTTTTCAAAAACGATCGTTTTTTTAAAAACAATCGTATAAAAAACGGTCGCAAATCGTTTTAATAAAAACGATCGTTAACAAAAACGATCGCTATTCGTTTTCTAAAAGTTCAAAACGAGTGGGTCGTTTTTAAAAACGATCTTTTTTTCCCGAAAACGAAACGATCGTTTTTGAAAACGAAACAAAAAACGATCGTTTAACGATCGTTTTCAAAAACGATTAACAACCCTAGTTGCAAAGACTCAATTCCTGGTTTTAACATGAACCTGTATAAATCAGTGTATAGCTTAGCGGGATTCAATGAAAATTGTTGAATACCAGAAAACCAGCTTTTTAAATTTTAAGTTGTTGTGAAAATTGTGAAAATTTTTCTCTTTTGTGACAGAAAATGTTGAAAAATATTGTTGTAAACTTATAAAGCGATTATATAGATTCGCTATCTTGAGAGAAATATTAAATTACAAATTGCCTACTATAGGGAGGCAAGGAGGCAAGGAAGCAAGGAGACATGAACCCCTGAAATTGCCCACTATAGCGAGGCAAGGAAGCAAGGAGGCATGAACCCCTGAAATAGTATTCAAACCAATGGCTTCTACACATGGGTACAAGGATAACCAGAAAACTCTGAAATAAGAAGACGAGACGTTTCGCGAAAAAAACGGAAATTTTCGGTTGCATTTGCAAACTTTTTGGCGAAATTTCGCATTTTTTCGCGAAAATAAATGATGCGAAAACGAAGCAAAAATACGAAAATTTTGTGAAAACCATGAGTTTTATAGCTGCAAAAATGAATTGCTCAAAAGAACTTGTGGAATTCTCTGCTCTGATAGCTCAATATTTGAAGAATAGCTAACTTTTTTAGTCTCCGAATTTTTTTGGTACTTCCCGTAGTAGATTTTATTTTGTGTTTTAAGAAGAAAGATCTTAACGGTCGAGAAAGTATATTCAAGCAAATCTATGAATTGTCTGATGTCTCCATGTCGTTATTAAATCTATATTTATATTTTGTGTTAATCCATCAATTGGGTTCGCGGATAAATCCCTATTTGAAAATGAATCTTGTATTCTCAAAATTTAGTCTTTTTTGATGAATATTCGCAACTTTTTCGCTAAAATTTTGCGTTTGTTCTAAAAATTCTGTATTTTTCGATTTTTTTCGCGAAATTTTGCATTTTTCACGAAATTTTTGCATTATTTTTTCGCTAAACTTTCGCATTATTTGGGAGTAAACGAAATGCGTAAATGAAGCGAAAAGGTCACGAAAATTTTGTTGCTAAAATTTCGCATTTCTCGCGAAACGATTTTTCCTTTTTCTCTGAAAACCCTACTTTAGACTTAAGTTATAAAGTTAATGAGACATGAGAGAGACACTCAGCGTAAACAAACCTATTTCACTAAATTAGTGATTTAGTAAGTGTTTAGTGAAACTATTTGCTTTGTAATAACATCAAATATACCTAAGTATTGCTATGATATCGTCTTCCTATTCCATAATTTTCAAAGGCGTATACAGAACTAAATCTAGGGGGGGGGGGGAGAAATTTTTTTGAACTGTAAATTCAAAACATTTGGCTTCTTGTATATCAGACATAAGTATAAGATACTTTAAAGGTACACATAGTACATACAGTCCAATTACCTTGCATGTACTATACTTTATCTCTCCTTAAAACAAAACTAGCTTAAAAAAATCGACATTTTATTATACTGCTTTGTTAGTAATAACTAGTATTTAAACTAGAGATAGTAAAAGTCATTTTAAAAAAATATAAAACTCAACTTCAAGGGACTGTAAAGGAAAAATGAAAGGGGGTATAGGCTGAAAGCTAATCACTTTAGCTCTCGATCGCGACCCATGAAAGTTATATCTGATGTTCCTATCTCGAGAAATTGATATACAACTTTGTCAAATTTATTCGAAAATTAATATATATACAATTTTGTATAAAAGTAGTAGGTTTAAAAAGATCAAATTCAGCAAATAAGCAACCAATCCAGTGGCGGATATAAGGGGGGTTATTGGGGTTATTTACCCCCCCCTAGAATCCTGGGGGTAAATACCCCCCCCTAGAATCCTGGTGGTAAATACCCCCCTAGAATCCTAGGGGTAATTACCCCCACCCCCTAGAATCTTGGAGGTAATTACCCATGAACATATATTCAGGCCCTGAATAGCAGGGGTTACTCCACTTGCTGCCTCTACAAGATACAGTTGCCTTGACCCCTTCACTTCAAAATAAAATACATTGCCTATTGATTAGTCTGCACTCAAATGTAAAAACTTCTATTTTCATGATAGTAAAAGTTTTTGCGGCATTTTGCAGATGCCTAAACAGTTATAAGCTTTGAAAACTGTTTAAAATTTAAACAAAAAATATAAACGGAACTTATGTATATTGATAATTAGGTTGCTAACATGGCTGCGGAACACCATTTCAGCTAGTTTGTAATGAAAAGAAAGATTACAAAACGGCGGTGCAATGAATAGAGTAAATTAAATCCAATTTTTTAAAAAAATGGTCTTTTACTACCTCCAAATTTAAACCTTCGTGGCTTGGCATTTAAGAATAATTGTTTTACTTCGCTATCCCTGATAGCGCCCATCCGATTAGGATGAATGTGCATTCTAGATAGATTTTAATTCGAACTTCTGTCATGGTGGCTCTGGTCCAGGTATACAATCTTCTTAGTGCACTTAATGAACAGCAAACTAATATTTTTTATGTTCTTCACTCTTGAGTTTAAGATTTGAAAAGTGAGAAATCTCTGAGTTCTAGGGGGGGGGGGGTCACTGCCCCCTTGCCCCCCAGTGTACGCCCTTGATTGTTTTATGGTTAACAAAACCGTCTTCTGTTCCAACATATTAACCAGGAACCCAATGTTTTTTTAATTCTGAACCCTATGGTACGTTTTTAGTTGCATTATAGAAAATGTTTTTATACTGTCTCATGAAAAAAAATTTAAAAAACAAAAACATTAAATGTTTCTGACATTACATTTACATGAAACAAAAATCGTTCAAACACAAAAACCCTTCCGACAACTTAAATTGTTTATTGTTTGATGAACAATTATTATTCTTTTTAATGAAAAAAAACTGTAGAAAAACAACGTAAAGAATTTAATTACTAGCTAAAAGAATTCGTTTACTCTAGAGAGGTGCAATGTGCCTTGTGAAATGTGCAATGTGCAGTGTGCAATGAACAATATGCAATATGTCATTTTCATTGTTCAATTTGCATTATTCAGTGTGCAATGTTTAAATTGCAATTTGTAAATGTAAATTGTCCAAACTGGCAAAAAAAGGTTTTACTCTGACAGGTAGAAAAACTAGGGTTTGGAAATTAATTTCGATATATTTTATATCGTCTTCAGTCCTACAGAAAATGACTAAAATTACTACAAATTAAAAATAAAGATAATGTAACAAATAACTTTCTAGAAATTTATAAAAAAAAGTAAGCAAATTAGGGGAGGGGGTTTTTTTGAAGTGGAATAAAAAAATGAAAAGTGTAAAAATTATGGTCAACCTTAAAGAATGGTGGTAGTGTCAAAACTGAAAGAAATGTTCATTGAATTAAAGGTTGGGGAGTGGGTGGGGAGAAAGGGGTTAGGAGAATAGGTTAGGAGTTTTGAGTTTGTGGGGGAGGGGGCAATGTATGTTTATTTTTTTAAAAAAATTGCAATTAGCATATAAGAAAAACAACTATAGAACAACAACAAAGACTAAGCTAGTTAAACAGAAAACAACCACACTACAACAGAAAGTTGTATCATCTTTTTTTGTTTAGTCCTTTTGCTGTTGTGTTAAACTGGTTGATAAAATATGATTCTCTGATCTTCCGATATGTTGGATTGTTTTCTTTCCATTTTTCAAGAACTTTAACTTATTATATTTTATAGTGTATATCCTGGAAGGTTGAAATGATTTCCAGTGGGTTGTGTCAAATTAGCACTTTTTACATAACCTATATGTTCTCTAAACCTATCAGCTAATCTCCTTCCTGTTTCTCCAATATATTGTATATTGTGGCAACTAGGTTTGTTGCAAGATATACAGTAAACCACATTGTAACTTTCTCAAGACTCAAGAGTTTTTATTTTTACAGCAAAGTTTGATCTTGAACTTTTTACCTTCTCTGTGGTGTTTAGGAATGGGCAAGTGTTACATCCATATCTGTTACATTTTTTCCTTCCCACTAGGGTTCTCCTGGACCTTGTTTCCTTTGGGAGTTTTGTTTTTACAAGGAGGCTCTGCAGTGATAAGTTTCTGGATTGCCTGTAGGCAACCATAGGAGGGTTTTTGAATAGATCCTTTAGATATGGATCTTTAACCATTACTTTCCAGGCCCTGTTCAAAATTTGACTGTAGGAAGGTAGTGCAGGATGGTAGGTCGTGACATAAACAACTCTATTTAAAGGTTTTCTGACAACTTTTTTCAGACACTCTGCTCTGGACAGTTGGAGAGAACGATTAATTGCATTTGGTATTACGGTTTTATCATAGTTTCTAGATAAAAGCAATTTAGATAATTCCTCAAGCCTGGAAAGAGGGTTGTACGATTACTACAGATCCTGTAATGTGCAATGTGTAATGTACAATGTGTAATGTGCAATGTGTGATGTGCAATATGTAATGTGCAATGTGTAATGTTTAATGTTTAATGTGCAATGCGTTTTGTGCAATGTGGAATGTGCATGCAATGTGTAAATTGCAATGTGTAATTTGCAATGTGTAATGAGCAATGTGTAATGTGCAATGTGTAATATGCATGCAATATGTTATGTACAATGTGTAACGTGTACTGTGTAATGTAAAGTTCAATGTGTAATGTGCATTGTGCAATGTGCAATGTGTAATGTGCAATGTATAATGTGCAATGTGTAATGTGCAATGTGTAATGTGCAATGTGCAATGTGTAATGTGCAATGTCTAATGTGCAATGTCTAATGTGCAATGTGTAATGTGTAATGTGCAATGTGTAATGTTCAATGTGTAATGTTCAATGTGTAATGTGCAATGTGTAATGTGTAATGTGCAATGTATAATGTGTAATGTGTAATGTGTAATATGCAATGTGTAATATGCAATGTGTAATGTGCAATGTGTAATGTGTAATGTGCAATGTGTAATGTTCAATGTGTAATGTGCAATGTGTAATGTGCAATGTGTAATGTGCAATGTATAATGTGTAATGTGTAATGTGCAGTGTGTACCGTGCAAAATGTAATGTGCAATGTGCAATGTGCAATGTGTTATGTGCAATGTGTAATGTGCAATGTGTAATATTCAATGTGTAATATGCAATGTGTAATGTGCAATGTGTAATGTACAATGTGTCTTGCGCAATGTGTAATGTGCAATGTTTAATGTGCAATGTGTAATGTGCAGTGTGCAATGTGCAATGTGTTATGTGCAATGTGCTATGTGCAATGTGTAATGTGCAATGTGTAATGTGCAATGTGTAATGTACAATGCGTCTTGCGCAATGTGTAATGTGCAATGTTTAATGTGCAATGTGTAATGAGTGATGTATAATGTGCAATGTGCAATGCGAAATATACAATGTGCAATGTGTTTGCACTGCGCAGTGTGTAATGTGCAATGCATAATGTGCAATGTGTGTGCACTGTGCAGTGTGCAGTGTGTAATATGCAATGTGTAATGTGCAATGTGGAATGTGCAGTGTGTAGTGTGCAATGTGCAGTGTACCATGTTTAATATGCAATGTGTAATTTTCAGTGTGCAATGTGTAATGTGCAATGTGTAATGTGCAGTTTGTAATGTGCAATGTGTAATGTGTATTGTTCAGTATCGCTTCACCATTTTTTCTAGAAATATTCACATTACTCACAGTGAATTTTAAATATGTTTTTTCCTGACAACGATGTTATTCGTTTAATATATTTCAATTTACAATTTAAATTCTCTCTAGTCCAGTTTTTTCTAACTTTATTTAATCTATTGCTAGAGAAAATCCCTTTTTAAAGCAAATCCGGAGAGACATGTACTGAAAGAACCCCATTTTATTCATAAACATTATTCAAATTGAATTGAACCATTTCACCAGAAAACTTGAACATGTATGTACTCTGTATAAGATCAAATGAATACATGGTGTCCCAATAACGAAAGGACGACCTTCAGTTCATCTTTGACCTCTACAGGAAACAGTACTCCAGTAAATCATTAATTTAAAATACTAAATATCAAAGAATATACCAGGAACTATCATACCATAAAGTGTACTGCAGTTTCTGAAAGGAATGTAAACACACGCAGAGCTGTCTAGGGTAAGCTTTGTTTACATTCCTTCCAGAAATTGCAATACACAATTGTGAACCATACCCCTAAAATTACCCTGTTGTAAGGTCGTCTCTGACAAACTGTATCTCCGTTGGACCCTCCGTCCACTTACCAAACCAAACATTTCCAAGGCTTCCGCGTAAATATAAACAAAAACCTCATGGAGCTAATAAAACTTAAAGTGCATTAAAAGAACCAATTTAAACATAATTTTCAGTGAATCATTTACATATAAACAGTGAAATTACTTTAACCAGATAAATATTTATTTCAGAAGAATTAAATTGCTTTAGACTTCAGTTCAAACAACTTTTCGCGGTGCCACAGTTTTCTAGATTGTAAGTTCCGTATACTTGATTTACAACAATATCTTAAACCTTTTATTTGCCAATTCACAACAGAACCTTTTAAACCTTTATTTATCGATTCACAACAGTAATAAAATATGATCCACTAAATCTGCAAAACCTAGAATTTCCAATACCTTTTAAGCCTTTATTCAATTCTCAATGTTGCATGTTTCTAAACCAATTGTTCGATTCACATCAATACTCATTTATTGTTAAAACATTCAACTGTTTAATCTTTATTAACAATCATTATTTATACACATGTACGTCAATAACAATTTGTATTTTGTTGTAGGAAACCTCGTTACTGAAATATACATTTTCAAGAAGAAGTTCTCATCTATGTATGGCCGGTAGAAAAGAGTGTTTCCCTAGCCAATTCGCCTTATTTCCCTCTTTCGAGTATTATTCCTTTTGTTCGGCTCACAACAATATTCTATTTTTAAAGTTCGTTTTATATTCCTTTATTAGTCGTTTTATATTCTTTAGTTATTATCGAAAATCCACTAGATGTCAGCGCAGGGATTTCATTTTCACTGGAGGGGTTTCAAAAAATTACGATTTACAATTTAAAACTTGGAAATCCAGGGGGTTTATAATTCTACTGGAGGAATTCAGATATACATCCAAGGTGTTTATAATAATTCCTGGAGGGATTCAGATATCCATCCAGTGGGATTAGAAACATTATAAATCTTAAATATTAAAAGACCCATGTGAGATATTGCATAATCAGTAATTTCTAGACTCTGTTGACCTCCGTTGAGGTCATGAAGGTTTGACCTCTGCAAAGAGGTTGCTCTTTTCAAATTACCATAACCTTTTGAGATATCGAGCTAATTGAAACGTCATTCAATAGGCAATAAATAAGGCTTTATTTGTTAGTTTATAAAATAATCAATAATATTAATTTTAGCAGTTGATATTGTCAAATAAAAAAAGACATTGTATACTTCGTTTTTTTACAATTTACACAAAATACTCTTTTATATGTCGAGAATGCAGTGTAAAAATGTCATGCTTGAGCAGTTATGGGTTTGTGGGCGTAATTTGCCGGTTTTCAGTGATTTCCACCAAACCAGCGGAGATAGTTTGCTCAATTTAAAATAAGAATAAATAATATCATTTGAGTTTCATTTACTTAATAGATAAAATTCATTAATATGTTAGGAATACACTATTTAGATTTCGAGATGGAGAACTGATTGATTTTGTAGTTGTGTCAGTATTTGTGATTGTATTTTGTGGTTTTCTAATGATTTCTGCAAAAAACTGAAGTTAAATGCAAAATATTTCTCATACAAACACATTTTGAACATTTTCTTTCAATTAAACATTACTTTTGATACTCTATGCTTAGTAATCTTTTTTATTTTAATAATAGATTAATGACAAAGATAGTCAGCCTTCAGGGACTTCAGGTAGATTAATATAGATTTTAAACTTTGTTTTTTCTTAATACCGGTTTGGGGGTGCACATCAACCGTTAGGGGGGTGCACAAAAAAATGTGCACCCCCCCTAGGCTAAACCTCAACTACGCGCCTGTCATTAATTAAACCATTCCTCTCTGACTCATAATAATTCATACCATTTCTGACTCTTGTATGAAAAGTACACTTTCTAGCTCGTGCGCAGTGGCTAGGGTTTACTTAAATTTACTCTTTAGATGCCGAACTTTAAGCTACCCTGCACTCCCAAGTAATCATTAACCTTCAATTTTCATTACCTTCCATATTCCATCATGAACATGATTGTTCTGGGTGTTCCAGTTATTTACATCGATCTTGATATTCACTTTGCATCCTGTAAACATAAATCATTTTTCCAGCTTAATCTAGATGTTAATTGGTATAAAAAAATTTGTTTTCACTTGCCCTTAGGGCAAACCAGTCAATTATCCCATTATTTTAGGGTTGGCGTTAACCTTAAATCTTAATTACCTTTTGTATTCCATCATGAACATAATTGTTCACGGTGTTCCAGTTATTAACATCGATCTTGATATTCACCTTGCATGCTGTTACCCTACATATGAAGAATATGGCTCTGAATACTCTAGATATAGGTATGATATATTAATAAATCAATAAATAAATATATTAATAAATATGAAATAAATATATAGCTAGGTATACAAGGAAGAATACGGCTCTGATTACTCTAGGAGAATGTGAGGCCAGGGATTCTTCAGTCTATCTTCAACCTCTGGAGCAACCTCTGGTATTTAATGATGGGAGGGGTGGGGGGAGGGAGCGGAAGAGGGGGGATAGCAGATTAAGACAACATGATATATAATCAGAAATGAAAGGGTAACCTATTATTAATTTTACCGTCTTTTGACTATCATTACCGACGTATGATTCCCCCAATAGAGGGAGGTTAAGTTACTTTAAGTCCCTTGCGACAGTTATGTAAAATAACCACCCACTCTGGGAAGTTTTCAGGAAAAAATTCGCGCATTTTCATCTCAAAAGACGATAAAATTGTGTTCAACTACTTTTTCGGGAAATTAAAAAATTTTACTTATCCACGGGTTTCCTCGAAATTGATCTTGGGAACCCTTGGTAAAGGAAAATTCTTTTATTTTCCTGGTGAAGTAGTTGTAAATAATTATTATTAACAGTATCATTCAGATTTTAATGCCAGCATAACATAAATATAAATATGGCCATATCTTTTATAATGTATAAACTTTCATGCAAATAACATAACGAGAAAAGTAACATAACGAGCAAAATATCATAACGATAAGAATAATATAACGAGCAGAATAACATAACGAGAAAAGTAACACAACGAAAAGAGAAACATAATGAGCAGAATAACATAAAGAGCAGAATAATATAAAGACCAAAAAAAACATAACGAACGGAATAACATAACGAGAAATGTAACATAACGAGCAGAATAACCTAACGAGCAGAATAACATAACAAGAAATGTAAAATAACGAGCAGAATAACATAACGAGCAGAATAGTCTAATGAGCAGAATAATATAATAAGCAGAAATATATAAAAAAACTAAACAATTTTTGGGACATACATTATATATTTATTTTCTTGTGAAAAATAATTTCTCTTTAAAATTGACAGAAAATGTTTAATAGAATTCTATTACTGTAAAGTTTCATAAAATTCTATAAAAGATGTTATAAAAGATTTTTTATATTTGTTTTTTATTTCAATAGATTTTAGTGAAACTTTGGAATAAAACAGAATAAACATTCCTATATCAGAAGGAAATTTTAATTTTTTAGAAAAATGTATAGTTTCGCGATATTTTTGCTTTTGCACAAACTAAAACATAAACCCCATGTAGTGTTTAGTATGTAGTAAAATTTTTTTTTTAATCTCTCTGTATATTCCTTGCAATTTTTTTAAGCGATGTTCTTATGGTCCGTGGTATATTTTCTTTTATTGAAAAAGATATTTTTTGTTGTAATAACCTCAACACTCCCCCTCCCCCCTAAGTTAACTTATGCCATCGCAAGCTTTGAATCCACAATTGAACAAAAAAAAAATTCGGCGGAAGAATTCAGAATCCGTTGGATAAATCCTATAAAACACTTATGCAATATTTAGCTTGTTAGTTTTTTCCATTGTATACAATGTTATCTTTATATGACGTATACAAAGAAAAAGCGGAATTGCAATTAAAAGAACATTTGAAAGTTAAAAAATGAAATCTCAAGAGTCAGGGGTCCCAGTCGACCAAGTTTAATCCAAGGATGTAATGCAAGCAAAGTTAATTGCTTTCGCGTATACTCTGCGTACATATTGAAACCAGTTCTCTCTGGGCGGAATTTGTAAACAAGAATAGATGCATCAGTGTTCGTTTAGTATCCGAGGAGGTTAAAAGCATTAAATTTTGATAATTTTGATAATTCACATAATAGTTTCCTATAACCAGAATATTTCATTGATTTTTTTATGTGAAAGATGGATCCCATGTCAGGCTTTGACATCCATCTTGTGTTTACATTACCGCCCAGAGACAGTACACTGCAGTACAAAAGATGCGTACACTTCTGAAATAACCTTCCTTGCCTTACATCCTTGGTTTAACCCAGGCTTTCTGGAGACTGAAATGTTAAACCAACTTTTCCCATTTCACAGTTTCAAGTTTGAAATATAAAAATCTTTTATTTCCGAGAGACTAGATCAAATTTAAGAATTCTGCAATTTGTGATTCTAGAAAAATATTTTTGCAATATTTAATATTTACATCTTTCATTCTAATAATTACACGGGAATTGAACAAAATAAACTCCTAATTTTAAATATTTTTAAATATATTTGATCCTTCTCAAATTCTCAATAATACAGATTTTTACTGGATTTCGACAATGTGTAGAGTTTTTAATATAAGTAGCTCTCCTTAGAATTGAAAAAGATAATTTCAGACATTGCACAGTTCCTAAACGCAATGTTTGTTATCATGAGAAATGATTAAACTAATAGCATTTCTGAAAATAAAATCGTAAATAGTATTTTCCCTTACAGAGAGTTTAAACTTTATTTAAAGGAACCTTTTATTTACAGAAGGACATGCTCTATTCACCACGATACCTTTTCAACCTTTGTTTAAGCAAAAAATAGATAAAACTAAATATATCCTTGTTTTTTGGATAATTTTATTTGAAAAGCAGGTTTATGCAGTAGAGACAAAGAAAAAAACTGTCATAATTTAATATCTTTCCTCGTTGTTTTCCTCCTTAAAGTGCTCAGATGGAGACATAAAGGAATAGAAGTGATCGATTTTGGACTTTTTTTTGGAAATCATCTAACCTCCCATCAGAGGTCGGTAGTAATCATGAATAGGCTGAATCATCTAACCTCCAACCAGAGGTCGGTAGTAAACATGAATAGGCTGAATCATCTAACCTCCCACCAGAGGTCGGTAGTAAACATGAATAGGCTGAATCATCTAACCTCCCACCAGAGGTCGGTAGTAATCATGAATAGGCTGAATCATCTAACCTCCCACCAGAGGTCGGTAGTAAACATGAATGGGCTGAATCATCTAACCTCCCATCAGAGGTCGGTAGTAAACATGAATGGGCTGAATCATCTAACCTCCCATCAGAGGTCGGTAGTAACCATGAATAGGCTGAATCATCTAACCTCCCATCAGAGGTCGGTAGTAAACATGAATGGGCTGAATCATCTAACCTCCCACCAGAGATCGGTAGTAATCATGAATGGGCTGAATCATCTAACCTCCCACCAGAAGTCGGTAGTAAACATGAATATGCTAAATGCAAATTTTAACCTTTTAAGTTGAAAAAATATTCCGATAGGTAAAAAAAAACTAAATTTATAAATAACTAAGGCAGGCAAATTATTTTTTTTTCAATTTCATGCTTTACGTCATTTTAAAGGAATTTTTATACTGAATTCAGATTCGAAAATCATTTCCCAAATCGATTACCCCTATTAAAAATGAAGGGTACCATTGTAACTCTAAAAAAATGTGTTTGTTGTGAACCCTTGATAAATTGGTTAAAAGCTGAACTAGATAAAACAATTCTGAAATGACCAATAAATTCATTATATTAATTATACTCATTAACAAAACCTTTCAAACCATTAAAGGGATAACTATGTTCTTCAATAAAGAGTTTGACAAATTCATTTTAAGCGAAGCTTCAGAAAAAAGAGCAGCCATAGGTTGTATTCTTAAAGGAAGTTTGGAGGATAGCTATAAAATTGATGTTTTTCCCGGAAAATCGATAAAATTTAGCCGCCACTTTTATAAAAAGTGAAATGGGGATTTTACAACAAAGGCCAAAATTTGTTTCATCCCACATGCAAGAAAATATCAGTTTCAAGGATTAACGTTGAAAAGAAAACTTTAGGAACTTCACCTCATGGTAAACTAGAGGTCTTGG
>NW_019396941.1:53852-132399 GCF_000591075.1 Eurytemora carolleeae | reverse complement strand
TTCATGCTTCTCTGGAAACCACAGTCAAGGAGATACACAGGAAGATGAGAGTGGTGAAAGGCTTGAGATGGCTGGTCAAGAGAGTAATTGCAGACTGTGTAAAGTGCAGATTGGTAGAGAAGAAAACCTTGGAACTGAGGCTAGCTAGTCATCCTGAAGCAAGAACAGTCCTAGCTCCATGTTTCACTCTTGTATGATGGATATTTGCTACAGATTTAAAGGTCAAACTTACAAAAGGTCCAGAGCGGTTATCAAGATCTATGGGTTAGTAATAGTATGTCTGTTGACTGGAGCTACTAACATAATGGCTTTGGAAGGGATTGAGACTCAAGATGTTTGTGCAGCTCTAGAACGACATTCAGTGCCTGGTTTTGTGTATGTGGACAACGGAACCCAGCTCAAGGCCCTGCAGTACGCGAAGTTCTCCGTGAGGGACCTGGATGCGATGGAAGACAACCTAGGGATGAAGATCATTGTTTCCAATGCCAAGGCGCACTCTGAGAGGGGAAGAGTTGAGAGAAGGATCAGGGTTCTCCGAGAAACCATGGAGAAGATGGGAGTGAATAGTTCTCATCCTATGAACTGCTTACAGTGGGATACATTATTCTCTAGGATATCCAACTCAATAGATCACCTCCCCTTAGCTTTAGGAAATACTTCAAATGAAACTGCTCTGGGTTATGAGATTATTACCCCCAATAGATTGAAATTAGGACGGAATAATTACAGATCTTTGGAGGGAAGTGGGATTGATTTGGAAATGAGCTCAAATTTCACAAAAATTCTTGAAAGAAACCGGACCATTTACCAACAATGGTACCAGGGTTTCATTGATAATATTCATTTTTTGAGTTTGAGGCCTAATAAATGGTTGAAGTCTGGTCGAACCCCAGTGATTGATGATATTGTGTGCTTTGTGTTTAATGATTCTAGCTGCTCCAAGGAGTCTGTGTATTGGAAACTTGGGAGGGTAACGGGGGTTAGTGGTTCTAAAGTTACTCTCAAGTATTCGTTAAAGGCCAAGGGAAATGAGCAAACAGTGGTAAGGAGTATGAGGGATGTCAGTATAGTTTATGCAGTAGGGGAATTTTTAAGCAATACCTTAGATCATTTCAATGATTGTGCAAAAGATCACCAAACCTCGGAGCTGATGTCCAAAGTTTGCTGCATGATGGGGGGGGCTAGTATCTTAATAAACAGAGCACACATAATTTTAATCACTGGTATGATGGATGATATTTGGTTAGGAGTTTTCAAAATGATAAAAATGTATTTGTCTAGACTGCTGACGAAGGAGGATTTCCGGAAGGCTGTGAAGGAGAGATGGACAGCGGAGAGGAGCGTAGAGTTCGAGGAGAGGATGAGGATGTTGATCCCTGCCCAGTTCCCCAAGGTTTGGGGAGAGACCAGGATCGCCAACAAGATTGCCATGGTAGGAGAGCTGGCGGGAAAGACTCACAGGATCAATACAGGAGGTGATGAGAGGTATATGTCATTGTATCTCAGGAGAGTATCTCACTCTGGGTTGGACTGGCCTAGCAAATTGACCCTGGACAAATTTTTGCCTCTACACGCCCCTCTCCTTGATTTCCCTGTGGAGGATACCAAGAGGATTGAGGCGTGGAAGTACCCCAAGCTAGAGGAACTAGAGAAGTATCAGAGGATCAGGGGGTTGGATTTGAAGTTGTTGGATAGGATTGAGGTGAAAGAATTGGTCTGTGGAGTATCTTCAGCCTCTGAGATCTTAGAGGTGAAGGAATGGATTGAGAGGATGCAGAACGCGGATCAAAGGATGTTTGGAACCCGGATTGTGTCCTTTGATGTGGAGGATGTAAAGGCGACATACTTCGACACTCTGAGGATGGCCGGGAAAGCTACTATTGATCCCAAGAATGCGATTCTGAAGAGGAAGTGCGATCCAGAGATGATGACAGATGCCTCTAAGGATACGTTCAAGCAGATTCCTGGCAAGATCATGTTCGGGAATGGAGTATCATGGACCTGCCTGATTTCACTGGATCTGAGGAGAAACAAGAGGAAGGAGTACGTGTTG
This sequence comes from Eurytemora carolleeae, assembly GCF_000591075.1. NCBI lineage: Eukaryota > Metazoa > Arthropoda > Copepoda > Calanoida > Temoridae > Eurytemora > Eurytemora carolleeae. Next base: position 130,346 of record NW_019396941.1, on the reverse strand, counting down.
GAGAGGATGACGGTTCAGCCGGAGTTGCTTGATTTACTCCATGATCTCCCTGTATCTGCTGGACTTGCAATCCGGAGAGATATTCGGGGAGTGGAGGAGTTTTATTCCTTGATCTTTGGTGAGGAGGTGAGGTTAGAGAGAGGATTTATTGATCTTACGTCTCTAGCCGTTCTAGCCGGATATAAGTTCCAGTCAAGAAACATGACAGCGATGGGAGTGCAGGTTATTGGAACTCTCCTGAATAAGAATGTTTCTACAGGAGATGACTGGTGGGGAGAGAGGTGGCAGTTGATTCCTGAGTCCCTGAAGTGTTACGCGTTGGGGGATATCCAGTTCGGATTCATGACCTATAATATCCTGGCAGGATTGCTGTTGAGAGATGTTTTCCCGGACCCGGATGTTTTGTGTAGGTACATGAAGTGCAGTCATAAGGAGGCGGCAGACTGTTTCCTGGAGTTCCTGATGGTGTCACTGGAAGGGGTGGAGTATCATCAGAAGGCAGAAGAGGAAGCTGAGACGAGGGAGGAGATGGTTCTTTCTCTGAGGTACAGGAATGAGAGGGAGAAGCTGTGTGAGTTTTCTCCTCCTCTGATCCGGTTGTGGACTCAGATTCTAGGGAAGTGGCCCGCTCCTACTTCTGGAGGATGTCGGTATCTACTGGAGGCGAGGGAGTGGTTTTTGGCCCAGATGGCTGTCCTGGCCCAGGTTGGATACACGTGGTCCAAGGGAAGGAGGTTGGAGCCCCTTGGGAGAGAGGAGAAGGAATATGCCAGGTTTGGACTGGAGCCTGAAGAGTTAGAGAAGCAATCTTGGTTGGAACCAGTGGAGAGTTTCAGAGGCTTGGAGAGGCCGAAGAATCTGAGAATCCTGTTGTTGGTGTTGAACATGGAGAGGATCAAGAGCAAGGAGATCGGTGAGAATTGTACGCTGATAGGAAGATGCCAGAGATGGTCTCTGTTGGAGTGGGCCAGGATGAACCCCTGGGACCTGTGCAAGTTCTTTACAAGGATGGAGAAGGATGTAGGGTTCCAGAGGTTTTATGGAGGATTGTACGATGCTATGTGCCTGTGCTACAGGAGTATCATGGACAAGAAGGCTCCAGCTGTGGAAACTACGGAGAAGAGGTTGAAGGCTGCAGTACTCCAGTCACTGGAGGAGGAGTCTGAGGGGTTGAGGAAGTGTGAGGAGGAGTTGAAGGTGAGAAGGATGAGGGTTGATAGGTTGACCAGGCTTTCAGCAGACTGGGAGTATGAGGAGCGAACTAAATGGAAAGGAGAAGTTCCTGCTCTACCCACTCCCAAGGTGAGGTCAGGAGTGAAGCGGAAGAAGAATCCTAGGCCGGGGAAGTTGAAGAGGTTGAGGATGAGGAGCTCAAGGGAGAGTGTGGCTGAGTCTATTGCTGAGGAGCCGGTTGGCCTCTCTTCGTCCCAGCCTTCTCCTGGTCCATCCAGAGATAGGAGTGGGTTCGGAGAGAGTGTCTCCGGGCCTCAGCAGGAGGATGGCTGTGAGGAGGTGGTGATGCTGGGTGAGGAGGATGATGTGTTCCTGGAGGCTGAGGAGGGGAGGACAGAAGAGGTTGCCTCTCCTAAGAGGATGAGCGCAGCTTTGAGGTTCTCCAGGAGAGTCGTGGAGCAAACCCCTACCTATGATGAGATGATTGAAGGATCGGCTAGGGTTTCGTTCCCTGAGGATATGGATCTATAGTTGGATGTTCCCTGGGAGGACAGGATGTTTTAAGAAGTGAAGGATTACGTGAATTCAAACTATAAAAGATTCCAGTGATTGTGTTTCAGGTCTAGTTGAGTTATCAGGAAGATCAAGTCGCGGGGTGCAGATGGAACTTTTTTCGTTTTCTCTTGGCTGGGCGAGTGTTACGCGAGCCATGCTGCGTGTATAAAGTCTATGTGGTGCCCCTGTGAACTCCTGAGTTCTCCCTGCGGATCTGTACAGAACGTATTGTAAAAAACTAGTTTTAGAAGCTGTTTCCAGACCGACTACGCATGCGCAAGTTTCTCACGTGGAAGCGGACAGTTTCTACCGTAGTATATATTTGTTTGTCTTGCAAGTTCGTTTATTATTAAGTTCGTGCCAATAATTCTAGGATCACTGCGGTAATTATTCTTTATATATATATGAATATCATTTATTTATGTTCGGTTATGGTTTGATATCTTGTAAATGTATTGGTTCCATTCCACAGTTTTTTAATGCCTGAGTTGATTTATTTGTTGTATTGTATGATTTTATCACTCGATGCTTTTTCTGTGGGTTTATTAAAAATTATTTAGATTGAAGTCTCGGAGAAATAAACGTTCGGAACCATATTATTATCCTTTATTATGGAGAGCAGTCAGAAGAGGAAGGCTCACAATCCTATCTTGAGAAATACCACACGGTACTTATAAAGATTTCATTAGGTCTTTAGGAAAATCGCTAAGTAGCGAAACAATCCTACCTCATCTGTTTCTGATATTGTGGATATGCTTCTATCTAAGACCGGAGTAGGATTCCTACAGTCCATGAGTAGAAAGGTGAAAATCAGGATGAATGCCACAACCTTTATCAATTAAATATATTAAAGCAGAAACAGAAAAACCTCTACCTCTAGTCCAACAATGAACATGATTACCACTAGTCCAACAATGAACATGATTACCACTAGTCCAACAATGAACATGTTTACCTCTAGTTCAACAATGTACATGTTTACCTCTAGTCCAACATTGAACATGTTTACCTACAATGAACATTATTACCTCTAGTCCAACAATGAACATGTTTACCTCTAGTTTAACAATTTACATGTTTACCTCTAGTCCAACAATGAACATGTTTACCTCTAGTCCAACAATGAACATGATTACCTCTAGTCCAACAATGAACATGTTTAATTCTAGTCCAACAATGAACATGTTTACCTCTAGTCCAACAATGAACATGATTACCTCTAGTCCTACAATGAACATGATTGCCTCTAGTTCAACAATGAACATGATTACCTCTAGTCCAACAATGAACATGTTTAATTCTAGTCCAACAATGAACATGTTTACCTCTAGTCCAACAATGAACATGATTCCCTCAGTTCAACAATGTACATGTTTACCTCTAGTTCATCAATGAACATGTTTACCTCTAGTTCAACAATGAACATGTTTATCTCTAGTTCAACAATGAACAAGTTTACCTCTAGTCCAACTTTGAACATGATTACCTCTAGTCCAACATTGAACATGTTTACCTCTAGTCCAACAGTGAACATGATTACCTCTAGTCCAACAATGAACATGTTTACCTCTAGTCCAACAATGAACATGTTTACCTCTAGTTCAACAATGAACAAGTTTACCTCTAGTCCAACAATGAACATGATTACCTCTAGACCAACAATGTACATGTTTACCTATAGTCCAATAATGAATATGATTGCCTCTAGTTCAACAATGTATATGTTTACCTCTAGTTCAACAATGTACATGTTTTCCTCTAGTCCAACAATGAACATGATTGCCTCTAGTCCAACAATGTACATGTTTACCTCTAGTTCAACAATGAACATGTTTACCTCTGGTACACCAATGAACATGATTACCTCTAGTCCAACTTTGAACATGATTACCTCTAGATCAACAATGAAAATGTTTACCTCTAGTCCAACAATGAACATGATTACCTCTAGACCAACAATGAACATGATTACCTCTAGTCCAACAATGAACAAGTTTACCTCTAGTCCAACAATGAACATGATCACCTCTAGACCAACAATGTACATGTTTACCTCTAGTCCAACAATGAACATGTTTACCTCTAGTTCAACAATGTACATGTTTACCTCTAGTCCAACAATGAACATGTTTACCTCTAGTCCTACAATGAACATGATTGCCCATCTGAATGTAATAGCATCATAGAGAATTCCTCCAACAGTTGGACCTACGGTAAGTTATTTTTTTTTTAACCAAGGTTAACAAACTCGCTAAATTTTCGCATTATTTTCTTCACATTTTTTCGCGCATTCGCACTTTCCATTTCGCTAAAATTTAGCATTTTTTCGAGAAACAGATTAAATGGAAATTTCGCGAAAAAAACTTTTTTTTTGCTTTTTTCGCGAGCGAACGAAATGCGAAGAAAAGCGAAAATTTTCGAAAACATTTTTTTCGCGAAAAATGCGAAATTCTTGCGAAATGATTTTCCCTTTTCGCTGCAAACCCTAATTATCTCCCTGGCACTGCCCTACCCCCCCCCCCCAACCCTTGACCGTCCCTCCTGTAGAACTAGAAAAACACATACCAATTGGTTTTTAACAATTAAATTTCTGGGGGATTGCTCCCCCCCTCTTCCCCTTGTTTTAAGGGTTATGTCGGGTCATTATAGAATGTTTATGTCTTATAACATATTCATTTCCTTTTTGTTTAAAGATAAAATTTTTTAAATTTTGAAATATAGTCATGCAATATATGGTAGTTTCTTCAAAATATTTGTTCTTTCTATGTTTCTAAAGGTCATTAAGAAGTATTCATCTTAATATTTATTATTTTTTAAGGAATTGAGTCTTTTGCCACAAACTCTGATCCATATATCTTTGCAACCCAATGCCGTAGACTTCAGACATTTGAAACTTTTAATTCGGTAAGATCAAACAATCTAAGTTTGAATTGTCAAAGGTTTACACCATCAGGTTGACAAGACATGGTAATTATAAAGTTTGAGTTTGTTGTAAAGATTCCGTTCCTGAATTTACCATGCCATTACTGCCATTTTAAGAAACCTAACATTTGCGTTTGGAAGAAAAGGGATAAAAGCAATAAATTCTGTTTTTTTTCAGCAAAAAATATGTCGAAAATACTCTTTTACCTTTGTGTGATACTTATAAGATGAATATTTGATAATTTCATGTACAGTTAAAATCCTGAACTTAGATTTCAAAGAAATTTTTACATTTTTCCGACCTTATTTTGACTTTTTATTCAACCTTTCAAGTACCAAAACTACAATCCTACACTAGTGACCGCATCAATTTCACTTTAGGAAACACAACTTCGTGAACTTAATCTGCAGTTCTTCCAACTCCAATAAGTAAATATTTCTGGGCTAAATTTTTATTTAACTGTTTTGTATTAGAATTCTCAGGGGCGATTTTCTGGGAGGGGGGAGGGCGGGGGGGGGAAGGGCAGTACTTTTAAAATATTTGGAAAAATACATTACATATCTCTTACTTGCTTCTAAAGAAAGTCAAATCCTTTTATTTATGATTTTTTATCAAAAAAATCATTATTTGGATTCAACTTGCATGCAACATGCTTTACAATTAATGTGTTCAAAAAAGAAAAATTTTGAGAGAAAACAGCCAGACTGGTATTTTCTTTCATAAAATGTTAAAAGAAATCCCTAATTTTGATACAAACAAGAGGAGAAGAAAATAAGAAAATATGAACTGTAATCAAGGGGAAGGGACGGATATAAATGGGAATGAAGAAGTTTAGAGGAGGAAGGGGGGTGGGGGGGTTACAAAACTAGTTGGTTAGAGAAGGGGGAGGGGGGTTGTGTCAATAATGCCGCACTACACCTTTATTAATTGCTATTTTGTGGTTTGCACATTGGGAAAATAACAAGTTTTTCTAATAAACTCTGTCATAAAATCAACAAAGTATAAAATTTTCTTTGCAAAGTTATAAATTGAAAATTGTCTTCTTCCAAATGTCAATGAAATCATTGTTTTCGTCACAAATAAAATATCGTCCGTTGAAGACCGTCATGAGCAAAAGATTCTATACAATTTTTTATTAGAATCCATTTTTTTACCCCCATTGGGTTGGCTTTTAAAGAGACTCTATAAACGTTATGTTGGGTCTCGACCGAAAAGGAATATGAACTGTTCCAATCAAAATACATTTTTTCATGAACACAATTAACGACGTTACAGCTCTTGAAAGGACGGGGCCAAGTACTTTTTAGTGACCTATAAGAGATACTGCATGATAGATTCAGAAAGGTTCCCTCTTAAATCACTTTCTGGTCCGAAATAAAGAAAATATTAATTTCCTTCCAATTCCGTTGCTAGTCAATTTTATTGAAAAACTGCAAAAAATAAATAATAATTTTCAGAAAAGAAACCTAGAAAATGTTCATGATTTTAGCTAAGAAATTGGTCTACAATGCACCACTGTTGATCATTAATTTGCCAATTTACTTGAATTCTAACTTAACGTACCTACAAAAGCTCCAAAGGCGAAAACTGAAGCAAAAAGACCAGAAACTAGCCCGTAAGTCTCGATAGTATCTGGGAATCCACATCTAACCAGTTTAATTTAGAATATTTATAAATTATATTTGTTGAAAGTATTAACACATCTGTGAAATGAGCTGGCATGACTGAGAAGAAAATTCAGCTTTAAGCAACAATGAGAATTCTTTATATTTCATTAGTCAAGAAATATTGTTGAAGTTTAAGCAAGTATGCTCAAATTTAGGGTAGGGCATCGTCAACCAATGGGCTGACATTTGTTTTTGTAATAATTTTTATGGATGGTCAAAATTTCGTTTTTTAATCATTAAAATCCATCAATATTGTGTGTTAAGTGCCTTGAAAAGTAAGATTTAAACCCAATAATTATCACTAGAATTGGGTCGCAATGCACCCTAAACGTGTTTAAAAATGGGATAAAAATGATGCCTATCTCTACCTAAACTCAGATTCTTGTCTTGACAGCTGGAAAGATTAACAATGTGTATTTTGAAAACTGAAGTTTAAGATGTTATTCTAAAAACTAAATTGTAAGATATTATTCTAAAACTAAATTGTAAGATATTATGTTAAAAACTAAATTGTAAGATATTATTCTAAAAACTAAATTGTAAGATGTTATTCTAAAACTAAATTGTAAGGTGTTATTCTAAAACTAAATTGTAAGGTGTTATTCTAAAACTAAATTGTAAGATTTTATTCTAAAAACTAAATTGTAAGATATTATTCTGAAAACTAAATTGTAAGGTGTTATTCTACAACTAAATTTTAAGATGTTATTCTAAAAACTAAATTGTAAGATATTATTCTAAACCATAAATTGTAAGGTGTTATTCTAAAACTAAATTTTAAGATGTTATTCTAGAAACTAAATTGTAAAATATTATTCTAAAAACTAAATTGTAAGATATTATTCTAAACCATAAATTGTAAGGTGTTATTCTAAAACTAATTTTTAAGATGTTATTCTAAAAACTAAATTGTAAAATATTATTCTAAAAACTAAATTGTAAGGTGTTATTCTAAAACTAAATTTTAAGATGTTATTCTAAAAACTAAATGGTAAAATATTATTCTAAAAACTAAATTGTAAGATATTATTCTAAACCATAAATTGTTAGGTGTTATTCTAAAACTAAATTGTAATATGTTATTATAAAACCTAAATAGTAAAATATTATTCTAAAAACTAAATTGTAATATGTTATTCTAAAAACTAAATTTTAAGATGTTATTCTAAAAACTAAATTGTAAGATGAATTATTTTAAAAACTAAATTGTAAGACATTATTGTAAAAACTAAATTGTAAGATGTTATTCTAAAACTTTTTTTAAAATGTTATTCTAAAAACTAGATTTTAAAATGTTGTTCTAAAAACTAGGTTTTAAAATGTTATTTTAAAAACTAAATTGTAAGATGTTATTCTAAAAAATAAATTTTAAAATGTTATCCTAAAAACTTTTCCTTATCGCTGATTTGTGTACGTCTGTAAACCCTCCAACCACTGATGCTCCCAGACCCAGACCGTGGATACTCATACCAGCAATTATGGAACCTATAAAAACAAAATGTATTATTTTACAAAACAATTTACCATTTCACTAAAAGTTTGTAGGTATGTTTTTAACTAATTATAATTTACAATCTTTTATTGTGACTGGCGTACGCAATTTCTGTAACCCCCTATATTTATTGGCATGAAGCAGTTTTCTTTTCTTATAAATATTAATCGTTTTCTTCTGAGAGGGTTCTTCACAAAAATGACTTGTACATTCTGCATCAGGGGAAAGAATGAAAATTTTCAGGATTGAGCCGTTTTTAGATGAAAAAACGATGGTATTTACCTAGCTTTTGCCCAGGTAAAGTTAAAAATGTAACGGTGTCAATCCAACATGGCACCCAATAGTTGGAGGATCAATTGAAATAACGTCTATAATCCCTTTAAGAAGGGATTAAAAAAATGAGTTTACCTAAAGTTTTCCCGAAAGGAAGATACTTGAAGGGACCTAGAATGAAAAATATTAAAAAGAAGTTGAAATGTAATAAATGGATTCTCGTGAAACGGAATCATTAATCATAAATTTGTTCGGCATTTGATCCATTATACAGATATTATCCTATAGCTAGGGATTATGGAGAAGCTAGAAGAGATGTTATTTCTCGCGTTAAAGGGAGTGATCGCATATAAATTGTAGTTGAGCTGAGAGTGCAGTATCGTAAAGATTTTTTTTTTGAATTCATTTCAGACCTATAAGACGTTTTACAGTGTAAAATATTCACAAGAGTGAAAATCCGTTCTTTAAAATTCTCTCTGGCGCCCGCCTACTCTGCAGGTGGTGGCATGGCACGTCTACTCTGCAGGTGGTGGCGTAGCACGTCTACGCTGCAGGTGGTGGCCTAGCACGTCTACTCTGCAAGGGGAGGCTTGGCACGTCTGCCCTGAAGGCATGGTGGCCAGACACGTTTGCCCTGCATACATGGTGGCGAGGCACGTCTGCCCTGCAGGCATGGTGGCGAGGCACGTCTGGCCTGCAGGGGTTAGCGTGGCAGACCTGCTGCGGTCACTCCCTTTAAAGGAATGATTCAATTATTTAAACACGCACATAATGAAGAGTACAAGTTTTTAAAACCAAAAAAATGTTTTCAAAAAAGTGAACAATCTCCTTTAAGAAGATTAGTTTTCCAGCTCCTTTTATCAAAAATATAAGAAGAGGATAATCTTTTGCAAGAAATAGAAAACTAAAGATAAAATAATTGTTCAATTCTGCGAGCTAAGAAAATACAATTTCCCAAAAATATAGAATTGAAAAGAAAATATTTGAATTACTTTTTTACTTAAAGAAAACACAGACACTTTAAAGGGGGACTCGGAAATAAGCGTGTTTGGCAAAAATGAGATAAATTTTCTGTTAATTGTCTAGTGTTTTTTTTATTTTTATTTATTTTAAAATTCGTTTACAACTTTTCCTGTTTTTTTTTAATAAAAAAATTTGAAATTTTATTAGTTATTCTTTATTCATTGAAAATAATTATTTTCAAAAATAAAAATGCATTTTCCCCAGCAGATACTATAATTAAGTTTTTAATTTTTAAAGTTTTTATTGAGAAAGAACATTTTACTATAGACCGGACTCAATGAAAATCGAGAATTAGTTGAACTCGGGACAAGAAGCTGAACTACTTAGCTATTGTGGTTCAACACCTCCTCCTAATTCATTAATATCTGACCTACTCTATTATTAAAATAATTGAGTCTTTGCCACAAACTCTGATTTTAATCCCTATATCTTTGCAACCCAATGTTGTACACTTTATAAATTTAAAATTATGAATTTTGTTGGATCAAATGATTTAAGTTGGATATATCAAAGGTTTACACCATCAGATTTAAAAAATAAAGGGATCTGAAAATTAGAGTTAGTAGCAGAGACTCAATACTTTATACTTCATCCCGTCCTACCTAGCACCATAAATCCCATAGCAATGAGTACAGATCCGAAAAGTTCAACATATTTAGGAGAATCTCTACAACCAACTTTGATTCTTACTAATGTTAATTTTATAAAAGAATAATAAAAAAGTAATACATTTTTTTTCCAACGAGACAAACATACAAATTATATAAAATCTATTTATAAGAGAGAATCATTTACTCTTATAAACATTAGAACCAATTCAATGGATTAGAATTGAATCCTTCAGGGTTTATATTTCCATTAAATTTCTTTTTTTTCTGAGAGTTAATGATCTTTCTTTGAATGTAAAGACCTGGTTTTATATGAACCTGCTATATATGAGCTTTTAGAATAGCAGGATTCATTGAAAATAGCTTTTTATCAAGAAATGATAATGAATGAATATCTATTTTTAATTAAATAACAATATTTAAAACTGTTTAAAATCAGAATACATATGTATTTCACGAAATCATTGCTACTGGTTAGTCATTTTTCTGTCCATTGGAACTTTTAGGGACTTGTCCCCATGGACAAGAACAGTCTAGTTTTCAGGGTCATTCAGTCCTGAAAACAAACGCTGACCCCCCCCCCCTGTAGGAAAGACAACAAATTAAAGCCAAAAGAGAAAATTTCTGTTTATGTTCCATTTTTAAGTATTTTTGAATCCTGACGTTCCGAGAACCGAGAACACGATCTACGTATCATCATTAATTTCCCCTATTCAACTTTTGCAACCATCCATAAACAAATTGCAAGTAATGATTCTTTGTATTAATGTTTGATATGAATCACCACGTGTAACTATACAGGATCGATTCAATTTATATATTCAAAAAATTTGAAACATAATCATTTTAAAGTTCAAAGAGGAATATTTTAGAAGAAAAACATGTAATACTTCAAGTACTAAAGGGCCTGTAAGCGTAATTTCAAGCTACTCTCCAATGTAAAGATTTCAATTTAAGATTTAAACGGTGTACCTTGAAATCTTAATTTGATCAAAAATGTTTAATTGATTACATAGCTTTTCTAACTCGAAAATTGCTTATTTCTGTGAATTTCCCAATTAGTTATCATAATCAGGAAATGTTCAAGTTACTTTTGCAAAGAAACCACAAAAATAAATAAACGGTTTAAATAAACAAAAAATATATAACTGGATTTTGCGATAAAAAATTCAATTTTTGCAAATTTGCAGATTCTAAAAGTAGAGCACAAGAGCTTTCTAATGATGTATCATTTGTCATATTTGGACATCAAACATGGGATTTAGAGGGGGTCAAATTGAGCCCCCCCCCCCAGCATATCCTGGTTTTCAAGTACCCTAGCAGGGATAGGGTTAAGCGTAACTTTGTAGACCGAAAATTGCATTATTTGTATAAAATGCCATTTGAATTTACGCTTAGAGTCCCTTTAAACGTTGTTTTCGATTTGTGGACAACATATATAATTTGTGAGCAGTCTCTTTAGATGTAAAGTTGGTTCCTGGTTAGTTTTGAATCACAGACCATTCCCCAAAGAGGTAAACTTAACCCATATGTTCCTCCGACCACCATAAACAGAGCTCCACACTAACAAATAGGGTTAACAGGGACTCAAACAAATTCGTAATAAGATTTCGATTCCACTGGAGACCACTGGAGGGATTTTATTTTCACTGGAGGGGGTTTGAACAATAACTTTTACAATTTGAAACTTTACGCAGGGTGATTTTCAATCCACTGCACTGAAGGGATTCAGATATCTGTTCAGGGAAATAATAAACCCCCCAGGAAGGATATCTGAATTATTAACCCCTTGAAATAAATCTGAATCCCTCCAGTGGAAATATAAACCCCCTGGAAAGATATCTGAATCCCTCCAGTGGAATTATAAACCCCCTGGAAGGATATCTGGTTCCCTCCAAAGAAATTATAAACCCACAGGAAGGATATCTGTATCCCTATAGTGGAATTATAATTCCCAGGAAGGATATCTGAATCCCTCCAGTAGAATTATAAACACCCTGGATAGATATCTGAATCCCTCCAGTGGAATTATAAACCCCCTGGATAGATATCTGAATCCCTCCAGTGGAATTATAAACCCCCAGGAAGGATATCTGAATCCCTCCAGTGCAATCATAAACCCCCTGGATAGATATCCGAATCCCTCCAGTAGAATTATAAACTCCCTGGAAGGATATCTGAATCTCTTCAGTGGAATTAAAAACCCACTGAAAGGATATCCAAATCCCTCCAGTGGATTTATAAACCTCTATGGATTGATATCTGAATCCCTTCAGTGAAATCATAAACCCCCTAGATAGATATCCGAATCCCTTCAGTGGAATTTTGAATCCCTTTGATAAATATCTGAATCCCTCCAATGTAAATCCCCCTGCGTAAAATTTTAATTTTAATTTCAAACCCCTCCACTGGAATTGAATTCCCTCCGGTGATCTCCAGTGGGGTTAAAATCTTACTACGAACTCAAATTTTCACATTTTGTGCGCAAACTATACAATTGGTTTTCTTTCAATGCTCAATTATCATTTTTATTATCATTTTAAGTAAATCCGCTCATTTAAAAAAAAAAAATGGCCGAAAGTTGGTTTCCACAATGTCACACAGAAAATTGTTGAAAGCCTACTGAACAATATGAAAACTTCAAACATTAGACACAAAGTTAAAACCCTCTCTGAGAATTCTAAATGGATGAAAACAGTAAAACAAAAATTAGATAAAAGGACTGTTTTCTTAATAAGCTTAAACCTAGAGACTAGACTAGACTAGACTAGACTAGACTAGACTAGACTAGACTAGACTAGACTAGACTGCTATACCTGGAATGGAGTTAAAGGTACTCCGTAAGGTTTAATATCATGAAGATGAGGTTCAAGAGTTGTCTGAAGGAATCCTATACTTGCAGCCGCAGATCCAACCTGGGGATTATTATTATTATTTATAAAACTATTGATAATGATAGTGAAATAGATGATAATTATAATAATAACAATAATAATAATAATGAAAATAATAATAATAATAATAATAATAATAAAAATAATAATAATAATAATGATAATAATAGCATTGAATTAGAAATCATAGATTGCACTTAAAACACAGGATTTCTCTTTCAGCAAATAAATTTGATTTTAAATTTAAGAAAATCGGCTTTTTCACTCCAAATTAAAGAAACTGAAGAGAACATTAACAAAATATTAAATGATGATGATGATGATGAATTGAAAATATCAATTTATGATAACAATGAAAATAATTAATATTAATTGATTACCTTAAATAGAGCAATAACTATTGCTGGTTTAGTGAGGGCTGAGAGCATACTGGGTTTAGGTCCCCTAAATACATATTTTTTAGAAAATAGAATATTTAATATTAAACTTGTTAATTTCCCAAACTGAAATATTTTAAAATTAAATTCTGGATGATAAAGAAACAATTTTATTTCAACTTTTTAACTTTTTTTTCTGGATTAAAAAGATTTTTTAAAATAACTTACGTAAGTTCCTGTTTATAATAGTTAAACTTTATTTTTTTACCATTTTTTTTGTTTCATTGACTTTTCTTGCAGAAGAAAGATGATATTTTCTTTATATAAAGTTACATAACAGAGGGTTTCGAGTTTCAACTGTAAAGGGAGTGTACGCCGATTTTGAAAGAAAACATAAAAATTGAAAATTTTATTTCTACATTAAATGAAGACTAGTTGGAGAACCCGGTGTTGGCCAGGTTTATATTATTACTCATAGTTACTCCTGCCGTTTACCCGCGCGTAGTATAACATCATTATTTTAGCTGAAATGCCAGATGTTGCCCGTGGAATTTCGAACATTTCAAAACATTTTTAGCCCATAATACCCCCGGGGTACCCACGGGTTCTTTTAAAAAATGTCAGCCAATTTGGTCCAGTCGTTTGGTCCTCTATAGCTAACATACTTACATGAGTGAAGAGCTTTGTCATATAGGTAAACATTTTTCGATCCTTCTTTTAGATATGTTCGGGACGTTTTTCCAAAAAGTCTGCTAAAAACTGTGAAATCAAAACAAATTTTTTTACCCTTTGTTAAATTCTTGAAAGCCTCTTTAATTAAAACTTACAATGTCTCGGAGGGAGTGTCCGGAAGGAAGAAGAAAATAAAAATGGAGGAAGTAAACAGAAGTGATCCCATCACAGCAAACGGAAGTGTGAAACCTAGAAGTAAAGGGAAGTTATCCATATTAGTAAACGGAAGTGTGAAACCTAGAAATAAATAGAAGTTATTCATGTCAGCAAACGGAAGTGTGAAACCTAGAAGTAAAGGGAAGTTATCCATATTAGTAAACGGAAGTATGAAACCTAGAAGTAAAGAGAAGTTACCCATGTTAGCAAACGGAAGTGTAAAACCTAGAAGTAAAGACAAGTTATTCATATTAGTAAACGGAAGTGTGAAACCTAGAAATAAATAGAGGTTATCCATGTCAGCAAACGGAAGTGTGAAACCTAGAAATAAATAGAAGTTATCCATGTCAGCAAACGGAAGTGTGAAACCTAGAAATAAATAGAAGTTATCCATGTCAGATAACGGAAGTGTGAAACCTATAGACGGCAGTATAAAACCTGGAAATAAAGAGAAATTATCCATGTCAGCTAACGGAAGTATAAAACCTGGAAATAAAGAGAAGTTATCCATGTCAGTAAACGGAAGTGTGAATCCAAAAAGGAAGTATAAACTTATATTTAAAAAGATAAAGATAGTGAACCCAAAAGTTCATAACAATAATACTGATTAAAATTGCCAGACCCAGCGGTATGTTCCAATTTAAATTGCGTAGTTCTAATGGCAATGTTTGATTTCTTGCTTCTTTATGACAGAATTTAAAGAGGGGGGTTAAACAATATTCATAATCAAATATTTCTTTTAAAATCTGTTTTGCCCAAATACTCGGGGGGGAGTGGGTGTATTAATTGACCTCATTTGAATTTTATTTTTAAACTTTAAAGGTTTTAAATATGAAAACCATCTCTTTCCAACTCCTAGTTTTCATAATAAAACTAAGTTAGAATAATAAGAAGACGCTTAGAATATATATATGTAATTCAGATTGGGTAGGGATGTACAACATTAATATAAAAAATAAAATCTGTATTAAAAAAACCTCGCGGAATTTTTTGTTTAAATTATAACGGATTTTTCAAAAATCAAAAAAAATTCTCAATTTTTTTGGGCAATTTATTTCAGCCATAAAATTAAGTTACCACGCATAATGTTTACACTTTTTAACACAAAATTTAATAACGAACGAGAACTAACATTTTGTCCAAAAAACAATTCATTATTTTTCTCAATTTCAATGATTTTAGTAATAAAAAGTTTTTGACCTACTTATTACTCCCAGTTCTTTAGTTAAATTCTTTTTTCAAAAGCTTCAATTTCATTTCAAAAGCTTAGATTAAGTAGTTTTCAAGAAAATGATTTAGTTTTGTTGATAAAATTAAAGAAAAAAATTAAAATTTAGTAAAATTTTTAATGAGCAGATTAATACAAGTTCCAACGTACCCATCCCTAGTCCTATGCAATGTATGAGATAAGAAGCTGAAATCGTATGCATAAAATGCATCCAAGCTAAATTGGGTAAAAATATTTTATATAAATTCAGTTTAAGGAATTTTAAACAAACTAGAGATGAACAAATATTAACTCTGAAATGAAAATGTCCACAAAAATTAATTTGAATAAAACTATGAATCAATCGTTATATTTATACTCTATAAATAAAAATCAATTTTTATCATCGAAAATAAGTAATCTTATTCAATTATTAGTTTAAATTATTTCTCATTATTCACAAAGTTTTGCGCTCAATCTCAGTAGTTTTAAATGTTATAAATGTCTCAAATGATTACTAAAAAAAATTTCTACGATACTGCATACTCAGTTCGACCACAGTACGTTGCCGGTCACTCCCTTTAAACCAAAATCTACACAAATGCTTTGACCACTAAAAAGAAAACTCGGGAGTTTCGTTCAACGATACTTTCTTAAAGTTTAGGCTCTTGTATGTACATACGTATTATACTCTTATTGGTTAACCCTCCAACGACGATAATTCCGCGAAAAAAAAACAGTTTTTTCTTCAGACCACTTAAACATTGTTTTTTGCATCCATCGTTCCAAATCCCAAAATGTTTTTTATACAAAAAATTAGATAAATATCAGACATTCAAGAAATAAGAATGGGCATTATAAAAATAGAATCCCAAGTGTATATTTTTGTATAAATAGATATTGCCCATCTAAGTTTGGTCCAAATGTTTTATTTGTATAAAGAACCCACATGAAATAATATTTCTCAACAAAAATATTGGTATCTACAAAACTGGCTGCCCTCATTCATGAAACCGAGTTTCTGATACTGGGTTTCATTAATCGATACTCTGTTTTAAGTTTCGGGTTCTATGAGAATAGTACAAGTGCACTTCTGTACTATCCAAGTTAATTTCTATATTTGCATAGAGAAATATTATCCCTTTGAATAGTACAAGTGTACTTCTGTACTATACAAGTTAATTTCTATATTTCTATAAAGAAATATTATCCCTATAAGAATAGTACAAGTGTACTACTGTACTATACAAGTAAATGTCTATATTTGTAAGAATAGTACAAGCGTGCTGCTGTACTGTACAAGTAAGTTTCTCCATTTTTTATATAGAAATATTATCCATGTAAGAATAGTGCAAGTGTACTGCTGTACTGTACGGATTAGTTTCTATATTTGTAAAATGAAATATTATCCATGTAAGAAAAGAACAAGTGTACTGCTGTACTGTGCGGATTAGTTTCTATATTTGTAAAATGAAATACTATCCATGTAAGAATAGTGAAAGTGTACTGCTGTACTGTACGGATTAGTTTCTATATTTGTAAAATGAAATATTATCCATGTAAGAATAGTGAAAGTGTACTGCTGTACTCTACGGATTAGTTTCTATATTTGTAAAATGAAATATTATCCATGTAAGAATAGTGAAAGTGTACTGCTGTACTCTACGGATTAGTTTCTATATTTGTAAAATGAAATATTATCCATGTAAGAATNCTGCTGTACTGTACAAGTTAGTTTCTATATTTGCATACATAAATATTATCTATTTAAGAATAGTACAAGTGTACTGCTGTACTATCCAAGTTAGTTTCTATATTTGTATAGAGAAATATTATCTATTTAAGAATAGTACAAGTGTGCTGCTGTACTGTACAAGTTAGTTTCTATATTTGCATAGAGAAATATTATCCCTGTAAGAATAGTACATGTGTACTATTGTACTATAAAAGTCAGTTTCTATAATTGTATATAAGGACATGTTATCCCTGCAAAAATAGTACAAGTGTGCTGCTGTACTGTACAAGTAAGTTTCTACGTTTTTATACAGAAATGTTATCAATGTAAGAATAGTGCAAGTCTAGTACTGTACTATACAAGTGAGTTTCTGTATTTCTATAATCTATTTAAGAATAGTACTATCCAAGTTAGGTTCTATATTTGTATACAGAAATATTATATATTTAAGAATAGTGTAAGTGTGCTGCTGTACGGTACAACCTAGTTTTATATTTGTAGAAAGAAATATTACTTCATGTCTGGAATTCTGAGAGAAAAGAAAAATAAAAGATTTTATATTTTGTTCCAACTTTCCAGTGTTCTACCCTTCATGCTTAACATGACACTTTTTAATAAACTACAATATCAACCATAATATACTTTTCTGCAAAAACGTTTAAAGGGACAATCAAAAACTATTCTTAAAGCGACAGTCGACGTAATTTCCAATGGTCCTCAATCCAAAACGTTATTTGCTCGAATTAACTTTATCTTGCTTTGTTGCGAAAACGTTTAAAAAAGCAATTGGAAACGTTTCTTAAACATCGACGTACTTTCCAGTTACCCTTGCTCGAATTCCAGTGGCGTAACATGCTCGAATTCCAGTGGCGTAACATGCTCAAATTCTATTGGCGTAACTTGCTCGAATTTCAGTGACGTAACACGCTCGAATTCCAGTGACGTAGCATGCTCGAATTACCCTTGTATACTTTGCTGCGAACGCGTTTAAAGAAACCTTCGTAAACGTTTCCTTAAAGAGACAGTCAACATAATTTCAATCATGGCTCTCTACAGAGCGTCCCATATCATATTAGATTATCTCCAAGCTTTAATGCCAAAATAAACATATAATATTCGAAAAGCATAGCATTTTCTGCAAGAAAATTTTTATTTTAGCCTTTTTCAATTTTTCATAATGATTTATTCTTCTTAGTTAGTCCCGGAAATTGTAATTTAGACCCATTGACGATCTAATATGATATGGGACACCTTGTATCTAAAACGCCACTTACCCAATTAAAAACGATTTATTGGATTAGGAATAAGAAAGATCTGATTTTTTGAGACTTAAAAATTTTCCAATAAGGGTTATAAATTGACCAAACGATCTAAATTGAATTGGACACTTACGAACACAGCTTATTCATATTCATATAATATATACATGTGACCGTAATCATAGTAATTTTTTTTGGTGAGGGGGGGCGCCAAATCCCCCCCCACTCACACTTTTATTCTTAAACAACTCCTAGCAACCCTGTGAGTTCTATCCTAAGCTTAAAGAAGTTTCTAGAAATAGATTATACAGATCTATATTGTGGTTTTCTTTAACCCTATCCCGATTTTTATAGACAAGACCTCCAACTTTCATGGTTAGGGTCCAAGAGAGGATTTTAAAAAAGTTCAAAAAGTATGTCGGAAAAATGTTTAAAAATAATTATTTTTCTTTTGACAAACATAAACATGTGAAAAATGTTATTCCATTTATTTTTAAAGGGCTTTTCAAATATATAAATTTTAGTACTGTAGCTTGATCAATACAAAAAATATTAACATTTCCGATTTTTTTGAAACATCGACCCACCGTTTGACAGTCGTCCACCATTCCTTATGCATCGAAATAAATTGTTCACAACTATGAAGTTATTAAAGTAAAGAAGTTTAAGCGTTTTAATGTCACCTGTTATTTTAAGTTATTAAAAAACCACATGGGGTGGGGTTGAAACCCCCCCCCCCCCATCGAGATAGGGTTAATGTTTATATAAATTCTATTTACAACAACCTTTCAGAGCACAGCTTTTCTCTTCATTTCCATTGGGTTAAACTCTTCATTTACAACAATAGCCTTTCAAATTTTGTCTGATTTTTTATAATTGAAAAACTACTATATCTTATTATGATTACTCAGATAGGTCCAGGTTCAGGTCCAGGTTTTGTAATAAATAAATGTTAAAAGCTAAAAACGCGCGTTTCCAGAATAAGCCCTGGATGACGGGGGTGTTTTTTCTTTTTAACTTAAAAGCGACTTACACTAGAACGCTCAAACTTCTTCACTTTTTCACCTTCAAAGCCATTGAAAAATAAATTATATATCACGTGTCACACTCACATGTTAATATTTGTCAAAAAAAAAAAAACTATTTTTCTACATTTTTCAGACGTACTTCTTGAACTTTTTTACCCCCCTCTAGCACCCTAACCATTAAAGTCAAAGGTCTAGTTTTTTAATGGGAAGGGCTTGAAAAGTTGGACTTAGAAAATGTATCACACTCCGTAATTCACTCACAAAGAACCTCCAATCTATATTGGACAAATAAGCCCAATAAGAGTTAAAATAAGAATTGTTCTATCTGTGAAATCTGTGCTTACCGGAGCTCACATAAATACTTAGTAAATACCCATCCTGTCTTCTTCTAATCTACAGAAAACTACCTTGTTAACAAATTAACATAACTTGACAATTAAACAGAATATTTAGGAGAAAGAAAAACATTAATTAACAAAATAGTAAATATAACTTTAGTGTTTAGCCAACAAAACATAATATACGTGGTTTTCAAGCATTTAAATAAAAATTATCAGTTAATCAATCTGCAATAAAAACATTCATTATGTCATCTTTTAAACCATCTGATATTATTCTATTTACCTCTGAAATTATATGTTTCCCTCCCTTTCTTAAAGGGAGTGACCGGCTTTGTAAAGTAGTTAAACTGAGTATGCAGTGTTGTGGAAAACTTCTTTCGGATTCATTTGAGACATATAAAATTTTTTAAAGATTTCTAAATCCTGAGTTTGAGCGCAAATTCGACGTTCCAAACTCCTACTTTGGGGGTGGATACGTTTTTAGAATTAGTTTCTCTTTAATTATTAAAGAAAGAAGTTTTCCACAACACTGCATACTCAGTTCAACTACCTTACATAGCCGGTCACTCCCTTCAACATTTTATCTGGGATATTATGTGTTAATCCCTTTCTTAACATTTTATCTGGGATATTATGTTTTACTCCCTTTCTTAACATTTTATCTGGGATATTATGTTTTACTCCCTTTCTTTACATTTCATCTGCGATATTATGTTTTACTTCCTTTCTTAACATTTTATCTGGGATATTATGGTTTATTCCCTTTCTTAACATTTTATCTGGGATATTATGTGTTACTCCCTTTCTTAACATTTTATCTGGGATATTATGTTTTACTCCCTTTCTTAACATTTTATCTGGGATATTATGTTTTACTTCCTTTCTTAACATTTTATCTGGGATATTATGTTTTACTTCCTTTCTAAACATTTTATCCAGGATATTATGTTTTACTCCCATTCTTAACATTTCATCTGGGATATTATGTTTTACTCCCTTTCTTAACATTTTATCTGGGATATTATGTGTTACTCCCTTTCTTAACATTTCATCTAGGATATATGTTTTACTCCCTTTCTTAACATTTTATCTGGGATATTAGTGTTAATCCCTTTCTTAACATTTCATCTGGGATATTATGTTTCAACGCCTTTCTTAACATTTTGTCTGGGACATTATGTTTTACTCCCTTTCTTAACATTTTATCTGGGATATTATGTTTTACTCCCTTTTTTTAACATTTTATCTTGGATATTATGTTTTACTTCATTTCTTAACATTTTATCTGGGATATTATGTTTTACTCCCTTTCTTAACATTTATCTGGGATATTATGTTTTACTCCCTTTCTTAACATTTGATCTGGGATATTATGTTTTACTCCCTTTCTTAACATTTTATCTGGGATATTATGTTTTACTCCCTTTCTTTACATTTCATCTGGGATATTATGTTTTACTCCCTTCAACATTTTATCTGGGATATTATGTGTTACTCCCTTTCTTAACATTTTATCTGGGATATTATGTTTTACTCCCTTTCTTAACATTTTATCTTGGATAATTGTTTTACTTCCAATTTTCCATTTTTCAATCAGTTTTATTTCCTCCGATTAAAATGTTTACCTCCGATTTCGTAAAGAGCTCCTCCGAATACAGGTCCTACAATTTCTCCTATAAAATAAGAATTTATGAATTAATCTACAACAATCTGCTTTGCAGTTATTTTGGAAGCTATAAAGAATTATTAATGCTCTTGAAATAAAACCTATTTCCTATTCTGGATATATATATATATATATATATATATAACCCCTTTTTTATTGGAAAATGTATAGTAAACAATTAATAATTTGATAGTTTTGAATGTAAAGTACGGTTCCAAAATGATGCCGCAGAAAACATCATGTTATTGTACACATGAATAAAAAAGGTTTTTGATGAGTTTCTGAAATATTTAAGATTTGATATATTCTTAATAAAAAAATCCACCAAATTATGGAGCACACTGTTAGAAAAGCGTTAAAGAATATACCGATCAAAGATAGTTCGATCACTAGAACCCTGTCACCCTGTGATAGAATTGAGAGTTTTACAAATATGCGAGGTTTACAATTAGTTCTCCGACCATTTGACCATTTAAAAGTACGAATCAAAATATTCCGTAGAGTGTAAATCATGGAGTAGGTTTAATGTCTGTGGCTTGGCAAAATAAAATTTTTAAGAATAACTAAAAACTGTTTCTCGGGACATAACGAACTTTTATAATCTCGAGTTAGTTATCATATATCATTTATCAGGTTATATACAGGGTGTCCCAATAAATATATATGTATGTATTATTTATTAACATAAACTAACAAATTCTTAACTTTTATGGCAAACCTCTACGGATTATAGCTTTCCTAGCATAGGTATTATCCATAGAGAATAGAATATATAGAGAGGAATTAAAAGAATCTCTCGGTATGAAATTTTTCAGTCCCTTTCAGCCTGAAAGGGAGTTCAAAGTGTACAAATCATGTAAATGTTCACAAATTATATGCCGTAAAGTATATTAATACAGTATGTTCCCTAGACTATCCATTTCGATTTCGAATTTTTTAAACTGTTAAATAAACTTTATAATGAATTAGGTGAATAAAAGCATCATTTGATTTATAGTTATAACGGAAAATCATCGTTTGTAAAGTGGAAGGCATAGAGTCTATGTGAAATGATCATTGGTCAATTATGAAACCAGCCTATTTCATAATTTGGTTTTCTTTTAACAATAATTTTAGATTTTCTATAAAATGATATTCCAGGGCCCAACAGGTTATATAGCATAAATATGTGAAGTACACCTGTAGTATGGAAACAGTACAACAAAATGGCCGTTTTACACTTTTTTCTAGTAAATTCCATTCTAATATACATTCTATTCTCTATGGTATTATTACACTAAAAAAAAACATTTAAGAGGATGAAATCAAAATCGTAACTTAATTTCCACGTTTTTGGGGGGACACCCTGTAGATAAATAGTAAAAGATATATTCCAGTCTCGTAGATATCTCATAATATAGAAATATACAAGATCTAAACTCTATCAGGGTTTAACCTAGATATCGGAAATTCACAAATATTCACAAATATATGTATTTGCATATTTGGGGTTTCGTGTATGGTTTATACAGACAATTCATTGTATTGTAATATTACGGTTAAAGGAAATACAAAGCGTAATGTTTAGAGATGGGCGCATTCACATATTTTCATTTCGTTCGTTCATCGTTTGTGAACAATCCATTTAGTTTTTTTCCATTTGTAAAAAAAATTTTTGGTTCGTTTTTAAAAATATCGTTCATTTTCCATCTTTAGTAAACTCGTTCGTTTAATAAAATCGTTCGTTTAGAAAAAAAGATAGTTTTTTATTAAAGTCTGTCGGGAAAAATTGTTCATTCTGCAAACAAATTTTAAAAAATGTATTCCAAAAAATCTATAGATTTGGGAAATTCGTTCGTTCAATAAAAAAAACGATCGGATTTTCAATTACGTTACGATTTATATCGTTTGTTTTTAGTTTTTTTTCGTTCGTTTTTGTTTTTTCATTTCTCTGAACAAGTCAAGTCGCTCGTTTCAAAAAAATTAAGTCGATGTTATCTTTAAGAGTGCAAAACTTCTTGCAAAAGGAATAATCTTTATAAAACCATAGTTAAAGAAAAAGATTATGTGTGCGTACTTCTCTACTTACTTTTTACTCATTTTAAAGGGAGTGACCAGCAATGTATGGTGGTTGAACTAAGATTCAGTATTGCAGAGAATTTTTAGGATTCATTTGAGACATATAAAATGTTTAAAAGATCTATAATTATCAATTTGGGTGGTTACGTTAGGAGAATCGGTTTTTAAATAATAATTAAATAAAATGATGAAAACGAAAAATTGATTCTAATATTTTATTGACAAATTTCTTTTGAGAAATGTGTTCCTAAACAATTAATTAGTTTACTATAGAATTTTTAATATATTTGTTGTTGTCTTGATTTAATGATTAAAATAAATCGACTCTGAAAACGTACCTACCTAAATTGATGATGTTGACCAAAGACTATGCGTTCAAACTCAGTAATTATAGATCTTTTAAACGTTTTATGTGTCTCAAATGAATCCTACAAAAATTCTCTGCAATACTGCAACCACCATGCCATTGCCGGTCACTCCCTTTAAGAGTGTACATTTCTAGCAAAAGATATAATCTTTATAAAACCATATTTTAAGGAAAGATTAGGTGTACGTATGCTTTCAAACATACTTTTTACTCTTTTATAAAATTCCATGAAAGAATAAGTATTTATTATATTTACTGAACTATAAATTCCTGACAAACTAAACTCCATTTTCCAGTTTAGTTTATAGAATGTTCAGTTTTCAAAATATAAAATAATAAAAATATTTTTTTTAAAATCTATAATAAATTCACCTTATTTTAACCATTTGATTGTCTAATAAAGGCCGGGGGGGGGGGATTGAAAATATTAGCACCTATTTTTTAGGCTCAGACGTTGGGGAAGGTTAACACAAATTTCAAAAAGTACGCCGTACAAAAAATATTAAATGTTTTTATAGACATATAGTTAGGTATGACATATCATGTATCAAATTTTTAAGCACTTTCCGAAAATGTAACATTTAGATCGATCGAATACAATTATTTGGAAAGATAATCCATCAATAAAACTTAAAAATAGCGAAATTTTATAATATCCTTATCTTATACGAAAAATCTACATCTAAAGGGGGAAAATGGGTTCTAAAGTTAAGACTCACTGGATTTTTAAACTCTAGTTTACTGTGATCTTTAAGTGGTAAGTTGAATTAATTGTTTTTCGAAAAATTTGGGTAGTCTGTCTAATTTCAGAAAGGTTCAGAGGCTGTTCAAAGGAATTGAGCCTTTCCCACAAACTCGAATTTTTAAACATCTACATCTTTTCAACCTAATAGCGTAATCCTTTGATATTTCAAACTTAGACTATTTGATCTAACAGAATGCATAGTTTGAAATATCTAAGTTCTACGACATTTGGTTGAGAAGGTATAAAAATTAGAAAATAAGATTTTGTTGCAAAGACTCATTTCCTTTAATGAATTTGAGCCGCGTCAAAAATCCGCCCAAAACTGGTTTCAATTAAGCGCCGGCTTAAATCTTGAAAATTAAATACGATTTTAAGTGGAACCAACCATATTTGAGCAGCGTCTCAAATTAAAGCCGCGACTCAAGTTCGGATTCTCGATTTATTGTTTATCTAAAAGTTTGGTTATTCTGTCTTATTTCATAAAGGTAAACAGTCCCTTTAGATTGATTAGATTAATTAAACCAGTGTACAATAAAAAGACATAAATAGTAGTTTTAATTAACTAATGAACAAGGATTAACATCTCTTTCTTCTTTGACCTAGAAAACCTTTGCCGTTAATAAGATAGCTTTTTTCCCATACGTTAAAGAAGTATTCGCGAATAAAAAAGCTTTAGAGGAACCAAAAGTTAGATATAAATTGATTAATTGATTATGTTCTTTTGAAAATTCGCTTAATGGCAGAGCAAGAGGATCATAAAATTGATAACTCTGAGGCCGAATTTAAAGAATTTGAGCCGTGGCTTAAATATCAGACGCAGCTCAAATATGGTTGGTTCCACTCAAAATTGTATTCAATGTTTCAAGATTTAAGTTGGCGCTCAATTGAAACCGGTTTTTGACGGATTTGAGACGCGGCTCAAATTCATTAAATTTGGACTCTGTACTCTTTGTGCGATAAACATTAAACACTATCCCTTTTTTTGACAAAATGACGGAATATGATAAAAGAGTTTAAGAAAAGATAGTTTCCATCAAAAAAGAACTTTGTACATCTTCTATCTGTAGACAGAAGAAACTATATGGTCAGGATATTTAAGCTGTTCTATGCATTCTCGCTTGTTAACAAAAAGCCATTTACTTTGATTTTAAATACAAAAATTATGGAGGGAAAAACTAATTTTCCATTATCCTTTAACCCAGGGACTTCGCAGTCCCCCTGGCCCTCTTTCTTCCACATGCACTCCCACTCCCCCCGACCTTCTTTATTCCCCCTGGACCCCCTCACCCGCCGGCACCCCCCCATATCTTCCACCTGCCCCTCTTTAAACACTCGAGATATTGATAAAAAGTAAAAAACCCGATTTTCAGGGCAGTACACTTCGATTTATCAAACCTGACATTGCTTCCGCTAGATTTAAAGTGAAAAACAACCAGATTAAGATTCCTTTACCATCTTTAAGGGGAAATGGTACAATATTCTAATAATATGCACTATATAAAGGGAAAATGAAAATGATTTCGAGTGACTTTCTATTTTAAGAATAACATGTCGGATTAACAACGTTAGCTATGATTAGGATCGATAATCGTTTTTAAAGACGATCGTTTTTCGTTTCATTTTTTTAAACGATCATTTCGTTTTTAGAAAAAGGTATCGTTTTTGAAAACGAACAACAAGTATTGAACTCTAAAAAACGAAAAACTATTGTTTTATAAAAAAATCTTTGCTAATAAATTTGAGTTTAATGACAATTAATTTGGAGCAGGAGATAGGAATAAAGGGAAAGGAAATGGCGCTGGTCTGACATGAGAATAATTAAGCTTGAATAACGAGTAGTTTATTGTAAACTATAATCAAATTATATTCTTTGCATGACATTTTGGCTTATAGCGTTGACTCAAATATATAAATAATATATTACATGTCTATTAAAGTTATTTTTAAGTAAACAATTAAAAATAAACATATGTACTCTCCTAGACTGTACAAATACCAAGATCATGGACCAAGATTCTTATTTACTGAATAGACCTACAGTACTCGCCTTCGGTTCGGTATTACTTACACACACTCTTTTGGTACTTACACACACACATGACGTTTCCGTCTCCTGATTTCAAGTTATTTTCAGGAAGATAAGGTTCTGATTGCCTAAATGTTTTTTTTTATCGAGACGAACCTGAATGCTTTTTGACCTCGGATCTTCTGACCAAAAAATGTATTTTCTCTTTAGGAGGTTGTTAACGATCGTTAACAACGGGTTTCGTTAACGGTTGTTAACGAAGGATTGTTTCAAAAAACATTCGATTTTTAAAAACTACCGCTTTTGAAAAACTAAAACTGTCGTTGCCTTTTTCGTTTTTTCTTCTTCGTTCTTCAAACGAAACGATCGTTTTAATAAAAAACCAAAATTAAGCTTTAAATGGTCAAGAATTAATAGGATAACCATGATTTGAACTCTATACTTGACTTAAATCTAAAATGAATTAAAAGGACTTGTGCAAGCTCCTCTTTTTAAATTATAAAAATACCTATTCCGAAGAAAAGCTCAATCAATGCAAACATGGACGCCACATTAGTTGGAAATTTTTGTGCTATAGCGCTGAAACTTGCAGTCAAGAAAGCTGCATTTCCGCATCCTTCAAAAATCCTAAAAAATGCATTTTTGTTGAAAAACAGAAAGAAAAAATTATTAGTGTAATATCTATTTTGATCATTGTAATGGGTATCATTAAGTGCGAAAAAGTTGCTGCCGGGACTTTTATTTTTGCTAGAAAATAAAAGTTTTTTCACACCGAACGCAGTGCGTCTCGCACGCATGTTAACCCATTACAATAACATATATAGTCATATTCAAGTTTACTAAACTTATTAATAGAAGGTCGATGAAATTAATTTAACACTTTGTTGTAGAGTGATAAAGTAACTTTATCACTCTAAAACAGAAAAATTTAGGTATGAAAATTTAAATATTTATAGCAGGGTGAAAAAGTTACTTTTTCGCACTGTTGTCGGGGGATAAAGTCACTGTGTCACCCTCCAACGGGAAATATTCGGTGAAGTAATTTCCCTCAAAAGGAATCGAGTCTTTGCCACAAATTCAAATTTTCTAATTCCTATATCATTGCAATATGTTAGTGTTAACATTTGATATTTCAAACTTAGATTATTTGATCTAACAGAATTCATAGTTTGAAATAAGGTCTATGACATTGGGGTTTAAAGATACAGTTATTAGAAAATAAGAGTTTGTGGCAAAGACTCCATTCCTTTAATAAAATACCTTAGAATAAGAGAAAGTCCGAGAAACCACTCCCCAGAGTTCAGCAGACCTTAAAACGAACATTCTATGCATTATTTCTTTATGTAATTAAAAATTAACAATTATCTTCAATAAATTACTTCATTAAAAATATATTCACTGGTCAAGCGTTATTGTAACCTAATTAGTCAAAAATATAACTTATTAATACATTTTCTAAAGAATGTAATTATAAGGTGAAAGCAATAGAATTATTCTCATTATCTTTTAATTATCGTAGGTTAATTAAGCATATTAAGATTTTGCAATCGAAAAAAAATGAATTTAATTCTATATATTCAATAAATATGAAATATAAATAAACTGATTACTTGCCAAGGACTATAATTTTCTAACCCCTATATCTTTGCAACCATGAGGTTTACACCAGCAGACTGCAAAGATTAGATAATTAGAGTTTAAGGCAAGTGTTCAGTTCCATTGCACTTGAAAAACATCACATTTTACAAGGTTATAATGCAAGGAAAGTTAGTTGCAGTTGCGTATACTCTGCGTACATATTGAAACCAGTTCACTCTGGGCGGAATTTGTAAACAAGAATAGATGCATCAGTGTTCGTTTAGTATCCAAGGAGGTCAAAAAGGATTTAATTTTGATAATTTTGATAATTCACATAAGACCAGAATATTTCATTGATTATTCATGTGAAAGATGGATCCCATGTCAGGCTTCGACATCCGTCTTGTGTTTACGTTACCACCCAGAGACAGTACACTGCAGTACAAAAGATGCTTACACCTCTGAAATAAGTTTCTTTGCATTATAACCTTGACATTTTAGGAATAAATTTGTAAACATTTTGAAAAATAATTCCACTTATTACTGTAAGAATATAGAACCTACAATGGTAGGCGATTATATCAAAACAATGAAGACGAATCGTCGTCTTCATTGTATTGATATAACCGCCTACCACTGTATAATTACCCAGGCATCCATAAAGAATAAGAATAACTCCAACTAGTGCTATTCCCAAATTCAAGGTTCTCTAAATATAAAATTAAACTTTTTAAACTGGAATTTAATGCCAGAGGATTATAAACTTTGCCTCAACTAAAACAGAGAAGGTATAAATATATATTACCAATTATTCATTATTTTTGTGTAAATAATACATACATAAATTGTAATAATAATATTTCTTGGTATCGATAATGAGACTCCTGTTTCATATTGATGTTATTATAGATTTATCAATATATAAATGAATAAATATTAGAATGCATGCACATTTTTTTCCGTTTAAAGTTTTTTTATGTGTTTTTATGATGAAATGATTTTCTTTTTTAAAAATCTCCATCACAATTTCAATTACAATTTATATTGTAACGACAAAGCGCAAAAAAACTTTACAATGTACACTCAAATTATTATGAAAAGTATTATTATGAAAGAAGATTTAAGTATTCTCTAACATTTTACTATTTTGGTATCCCTGGTATCCCTGGTATCCCTGGTATCCCTGGTATCCCTAGCTGGTATCCCTAGTATCCCTGGTATCCCTAGTATCCCTGGTATCCCTGGTATCCCTGGTATCCCTGGTATCCCTGGTATCCCTGGTATCCCTGGTATCCCTGGTATCCCTGGTATCCCTGGTATCCCTGTTATCCCTGTTATCCCTGCTACCTTGAACTTTCATTAATAATTCATATATTTAGTAAGATCAATTATCCATCTATCATTCTAGTACTTCAAGTCATCCAATCCATTTGTTTACTTCCATTTAATCCATTTGGTTTAATTCCATCTATTCTTTCTTATGTGAATCCATTCTCTGTTTACAGAGGTAAGAATTAAAATAAAAAATTTATATTTTTCTTTTGTCCAATTCATTCAACATATTTTCTTTACTTTCTTTATCTTTGCTTAGCATTTCCCCCGATATGTTTATTTCCTTTATCTATTGAATAATAGGCTAAAAATAATTCAATATTAGTTCTCTAGTTTTCTAATGTCTAGTTTTTAAATTACACGGGCAACGCCGGGCACTTCTGCTGATCTCTGTATAAAGCTCTTTGCTCCTATGATAGTCAAAGCTGGCCAAACGGCTGGACCAAATTGGCTGATTATATTTGGGGAGTGACAAAGGCAAAATAAAAATGTTCTTTCAAAAATCGATTGTGCTTTCAAGACTCAACGGGCAACGCTGGGCCGAGACTTCATCTTGTATTTCCCAAATATAACCTTTCAAACTTTTTTTTAGAACTATCAAGCAACTCTTCATGTATAGAGTGGCATGGTCTAACTCACAACAGTGCCCTTACAAGTTTAATCCGATCAAGAATGAATTAGATGTCCAATGTTTATGTTTATCTGCTAGCGGTTTAATGGGGAAAAATTATCAGAATTAAACACTTTTCAAGCTAGAAAAGCAATGACATCTTCCACATTAAAGGGAGTGTTCGCGAAAAATAAGCTCTTTTGATCGCTAATAATCTTTCTTCTATCTGTTGTGTCTAAAAGGAGAAAATTGTTAAAAAACGACTTATACTTATTTTTTTTGATCTGATGGTTAACTTTGAAAACACTTATTCATGTTTCGAGGATTTTTGATAATGAAGACGACAGTTTTATATTTTCCAGGAATGTTCCCAAATCCAGCGCCAGCGAAATATTATTCTAAAAAACAAAATCAAAAATATTATAAAATATAAACTATATACGAATGATTCAAAAAATAATCGATGACTATTGTTTGTAATATTTGAATGATTTGTTTGGAATTAAATTGATTTGTTTACGATTCTAGTTGAATGTTGCATCTTCCTGAATTTGTATGGACACTACGTTCTATTGTATGAGTCGTTTTTAACAATTATCTCCTTATAGACGCAACAGTATAGAAGTAAGATTAGTAGTGATCAAAAGCACTTATTTTCGCCGTATGCCTATACCCCCTCTCATTTTTCACGAAAACTCCCTTTAATGGTCATATAAATGCCCATTTTTAATAAGGTCACTTTAAAAAGGTCACTTAAAATTCACACAACGGTCCCATTAAGAGCTGAAAGAAAGAAGGGCGGGAAGCGCCATACGTGTAGTCCTATGAGTTTTGTTTACCTTGACTCCCATTTTATTAAGATATGTTCCAACCACTAGACTGAAGAGACAGACTGTAATCTCGAATGCCCCGAACACTAAACCAAAATGCCAAACTTCTAAACCTTTCTTTACTGCTTCTCGTGGGTAGAAGGGGGCCTACAAATAACAAGATAATCATGGATACACACATAGCATTACAGAAGTTTACAATAACAAATGTTAAAACTGTCATCAGCTGTTGCCGAGACATCCGCGCCATCTTGTGTGATTTTTATATCTGAAATTAATTTACATTTGTTCAAATTTTAGAAACAAAAAACTTGTTATGAACAGTAACAGTAGAACAGTAGAACAGTAGAACAGTAGAACAGTAGAACTGTAGAACAGTAGAACAATAATACAGTTGAACAGTAGAACAGGCGAACAGTAGAACAGTAGAACAGTAGAACAATAGTACAGTAGAACAGTAGAACAGTAGAACAGTAGAACAGTAAATCTTTAGAACAGTAGAACAGCAGAACAGTAGAACAGTAGAACAGTAGAACAGTAGGACAGTAAAACAGCAGAACAGTAGAACTGCAGAACTGTAGAACAGTAGAAAAGTAGAACAGTAGAACAGTAGAAAAGTAGAACAGTAGAACAGTAGAACAATAGAACAGTAGAACAATAGAACAGTAGAACAGTAGAACTGTAGAACTGTAGAACTGTAGAACTGTAGAACAGTAGAAAAGTAGAACAGTAGAACAATAAAACTGTAGAACTGTAGAAGACGCAATATTGTGTGTTTGTGTTTATTTAAATTAATGACAGGATTATGGTGACATTGTTAAGTAAAGGACTAGGGCCTGGAAACATGCATATTTTAAAGGGACATAACGGCGATAAAAAGTTACCAATCTATCTTTCTAACTATCTGACTATCTATAATAAATATATATTTATATATGAGCAATAATTTTTTGTTTTGTTAATGAAAAAGGAAACTTGTTTGATTCTACCAGTTTCTACAGATTGGACGTTGAACAATTTTAAGTACTGCAATGTTGACTTGACAATGTGTTTTTGTCCGGCATTACCCAAATTTATTTTGGACATCTTTTTTGTCAATCACTCCCTTTAGGTTAGTTTTGATTGCCGATTGCAGAAAAAAAACATTGGCTCCTTAAGTTCTTTTGTTTTCCGATATCAAAAGTGGTTTAAAATGGTATTTCCTATACAAGATATCCGGTCGGATATTGTTGAGGATTCTATCTATCTATCTATCTATCTATCTATCTATCTATCTATCTATCTATCTATCTATCCTTCTATCCTTCTATCCAACTATCGTTGTATCTATCTAACTATCTATCTATCTATCTATCTATTTATTTTAGTCACGATATTCAATACATCCACGCTTTGAAAGCTGAAATAACAAGAAATGGGGTTGGTGCACGCAAAATTGCCGCTATAGTGATTTTAAATTTAACCAGATGCAGTCTAAAGTCTGACCGCGTCCAGCTAGTTAAACCAGCTAGCCCTGCCTACGTCAGCGCACAAAAAAATGTTGTGCCCCCCTTGGCAATAGGAATAGGTTCTGAAGAACTTTTCTCTGGAAATTCCCAGAATTGGTGACAAGAAATTCCCTGGAATTGGTTACAAGAAATTCCTTGGATATAGTTATGAGAATCTCCTCAGAATGGGTTACAAGAAATTTGTCGGACCTGGTTACAAGAAATTCCTCGGAATGGGTTACGAGAAATTCCTCGGAATAGCTGTCGACATTTTCACCGGATTTTCCTGTGAAAGATTCCTGGGAATTTCCGCGGATTTTTCGCAAAATTGTTACTTGGGATGTAGAACATTTTTAGGGGGTAATCTTTTAAAGGCGTTTTTGATATCACATTTTTGGTTTCATGCTGTTTTAAAGTAGGTTAACAATCCTTTGTTCAAATATTATTTCTTCCTTCCTTCCTTCCTTCCTTCTAGATAAATATCTATTTTAGCAACTGTCGAACGTCAATTTTCTTAAAATTCTTAAAATTGATAATATTTGTTCATTTCAGTCACAAGCTCTGCATCGCCTACTGCACTTTATAAACATTTTTATATTTTGATGAAACATTTCAAATTCTTTAAATTTGAAAGCTTAACTCTGATTTTTTTTGTTTGACCTTAGATGCCTAAACTGTATGGAAATGTTTAAAATAGCGTAGAATTCTTAGGTTAGGTTAAAGATTTAATTAACCCTATAAAGGCTGGGGGGTCTAAGTCATGTATAGCCTGGGGGGGGGGGGCCTTAGAGAATAATTTTAGGGTTGAAATGCATGTTCATAGCCTAATTTTTCAAGGCCAGCTCAAAGAAAAAAAATTAGACCGATAACTTTAATAGTTTGGGTGCTAGGGAGGGTTGAAAAAAATGCCTAAAAAAGGGTCAGAAAAATAAAAAAATATTTTTTTTTGTTTACAACAAATATTGAAGTGTGACACATGTTTTCATAACTATAGTTTTAGATCTGTAGCTTTAGTCACGAAATATTTTGTCGTCTTTATTTTATACTTTTAAAAAAAATCGATTCTCAAAACTTAACCACCCAAATGGATGATTTTGAAAATCAACTTTGCGCTCAAACTCAGTAATTTTACATTATTAAAACGTTTATATGAGTCAAATGTATCCTAAACAATTTCTCTACAATATCACTTTCTCAGTTCAACTACCATACATTGTCAATCAGTTGCTTTAATGTGAAAAATACAATTTAGCTATGGGATTGAGCTGCAGAACGGTTTTGTACTTTTATTTATTCAGTTTAGCATTCTATATTTATTCTTTTAGAATCTGTAATATAAAAGATTTTTAGATTGGCATTGAACCCCAAGTGTAATGATTTGAAAAGAAATTCTAGCATTCATTTCCACAATTTCATTTATACCTCGTTTACGTGTCCTGCATGATTGGAATAAACTACAGGTTTACCCACAAAGAATGAGGCTTTAATGACGACCTCAAGCTCTAGACATTTTACAATGAGCAGTCAGCAGGTTAGATTTGATGTTTCACTAGAAACTAGACAGAAGGGGTGGGTCAAATTTATGTGAAATAACTGGTATAAGTTTGTGACCTTGTAGCTTCTCTAGTTATGGTTAACAAATGCGACTGTGTATTCATTAAATTTGGTAAAGTCGTCTTTATAAATCATATTCTACTCTGTATTCTTTATGACCATGCAGTTAACATACAGTCTAAATATTCTAATCAATATATTTGCTAGCTGACTGTCTGTTTTTATCCAATAAACGTCAAAACGGCTGAACTGATCGAGGCCATCATTTTTTGAAAGATTTTTGAAATCTTTATCGAAAGCCTTTGTATTAACTTGAATATTCTAGGGCACATTTAAAGAAACAGATTTTTTACAATTTACAAAAATCTTGGCGACATTAAAAATAAAAAGTAAGAAAAAACAACGCGAATAATTCCACTGTTTTCTGGATAGCTCTAAATGTTAGCATCATGGAAAATAAGTTTTATTTTGTTTGGCAAAATAGTTCTTTGATAGGAGTAAGATGACAGTTGATTTAAGTTTACTTGACAGGAAAAAATAGATTTTCTATTTTTCTAAAATAGAAACACAGGTTTAAGGGTTCAATGCTTTACAATGGTCAACACCAATATCAATACAATATTGACGAATTTTAAATTAGAATAGAACTTGCAAAATCATTTTCAAATTGTGTTGCAAAGTCTAGTCTCAAACAAGGAGGGTATATCAGGAAAAAAGGAATTATAGTCTTTGCCACAAATCCAAATTTTCTAATTCCTAAATATTTGCTGATGCAGTGAAAACCTTTGATATTTCAAACTTAGATTATTTAAATTAACGGAATTCATAGTTTTAAATATGTAAGGTCCACGACATGTGGTTGTAAAAATATAGGGATTAGAAAATTATAGTTTGTGGCAAAAACTCAATAACTTTCTAGCAATTTTTGGAATAGGTTTATTTTTCTTGAAAAATTGTGTGTCCGGAATGTTGTCCATGATGATCAGAAAAATTGGTAGAAAATTCAACAGAAAAAATATAAAATTTGAACGTAACTAAAATTGCATAAAAAAGTTTAATTTTCCGTTTTTTTACGTTGAATATTTGCTTCCAAGGAACAAACCTTGAACTTTTTGCTCGATTTTTTTATGTTTTGATAAAAAACGAGGTTTTAATTTAATAATAATCCTAAATGGTTTGGTAGATTTTAATTTATCTCTTGTTAAGATAAAAACCTGACGATATCTCAATCTCTCCCATGGTTTCTAAGATAAATGTAAAAATGGCATCGTGGTGAATCAGGCAATTCTAAAGACAAAGAATCACTTGGAATTACGTCTCTTTAAGTAAAAATGCTGTGCTACATGATGTAAAAGATCTGGCTAGCTACTGGGTATATAGAAGATCTGTTAGATCTAGTTTGTTTTCCACTACTACACCAATCACATGATTATGCTCAGAGTTTACCACATGATTATAGTCGTATTTTCAACACATGACATCAAAATATATTTCAAGAATTTTCTAGACTTTAATTTCCTCTTTCTCTCCAATCGCATCGATTCATGCTGCTATAAAAACATCTCGGTCGACTTTGAAGTGTCGTAACGCCTGGACCTTTGATTTTACCTTACAAACTTAGTTATACTTTTAGGTAGCCCTAGACCTGAACAATTTAGAACTATTGAACACTTGAAATTCTCATCGATTTTTCCACGATAGCTGGATCGCTGTTCAATTCATACAAATATTGTAACTGTTTGTTTTCATTTGACAGGTTTGTTAGCCGGTGCCATGGATTTCATTATTTATTAATGTTCTTTAACTTTTCAGCCCAAACACGTAACTCTAGAACTCACTGATTTGATTTTTTTTTCTGTGCGTACAAACAAAATTTTTTTGAAAAAAAATAGAACAGGTTTCCATGACCACAAAAATATCTTTTTTAAGAGATTTATAATTTATTTAAAAGTTTGAATTTTAATAAAAATATATTTTTGAACATCTTTTTTATCAGTATTTATTTGTATTTCATTTGTTTTATCCGTTTCATCTGAAATATTAGGATTTAGCTGGCGACACATGTTTTTGTGTCAAATGTATAAATAAACAACATATACGCTCTACATGACTTGTAAATGAACTTATTTCGGGAAAATGGAAAATATGTGTGGATAATTACTAAGATACAGTGAGAACCAGAAAACTGTGGAAAAGAAAGACTTCATTAAAGCAATAATTAAGCTTCAAAAACTAGTAACGGCTGAACCGATAGGGCCCACATTTTGTGTGGGATTTCACATGACCCCAGGGAAGGTTTATGGATGGTCAAAATTAAAAAAATTTGCCTCCAAAAAATTCAATTTTTCTAAAATATTTGAAGTCCAATAAACTTTTTATAAAATCCGCGAACTTTTTTGTAGTTATAATTTTAAAACGTTTACAAAGAGAAAATGTTCACCATTGAAATAGAAAATAGGCGCGAAGCGCCCTGAAAGCCTAGTATATTTATACTTTGTCTGTTTGGGCGTTTTTTGTTTGTATCCAATTAACGTCAAAACAGCTTAACCGATCGGGCCCAAATTTTGTGTGATACTCGACCCCTATTTATAGATGATTAAATTTTTGAAAATTTGCCTCGAACAAAATTTGATTCATTAATTTTGAAAATCCACGAATATTTTTTTAAAAATCCGCGAGCTTTTTTTGGTTTTGTTTTACAATGTATAAAAATAGAAGAGCCCTGAGCTGAGCTGGGAACTTTTGAATGAGATATTCTTAATCCTGATCGGTTAATTAATCTGGAGATTATTAACAAGAGGAGAACAAGCATTATTTAATCTTGCGATTAAGAATAAGAGGAGATCAAGCATTGATCTCAATATCCACCATTCTAATGTTTTCAGCTCTGAAAACTTAGATCGAGATATCCTTGATCCCAAATACTTAATTTGAGTATCCAACGGACACACTTTTGATTTTCTTCTTAAACCGTTCTTTCATGGATATAGAAGAGAAAAATAAAAAAACTGATTTTTCTAAATTAGAGAGTCCCTCCCATTTCTGTATATAATCTTAAATGGTGCGCAAAATTTTAAATTTATCTGCTTCATATAAGCGACTCTGATTGGTTAAATTTTATACACTTTTCAGGATACAAGTACAAGATTAGGTTAGTCTCGATATTAAGAAAAAGAGAGGATCAAGCATTAATCTCAATATCCACCATTCTAAAGTTTTCAGCTCTAAAAGCCTAGTTCTATAAATTGCCAATCCTCGCATTGCCCCCTCCCCCTATCTGACATACCCTCCCCCTGATCCCGCATCCATCCCAACGCACACATTTCCTGCAATTCCCTGTTCTGCTTAAATTTCCTCTATTGACTTGAGCGTGATAAATGAAGAAATACCGAAAATCTTTTTCTCCGGTCTGCTCCCGAGGCAAGATGGCGGGAATATAATGGCGGGAAAATACTCTGGAAATGATGATGGTTTGGATAATTTGATTTCTTTATCACTTATCTATTAGTATAATCTATATAAAGCAGTTTTTATATTCAATCACCGACTGGGGTGTGTCTTACTCCAATCTACAAAAAAGGAGAAGGTCAACATTATCAGAAATTGTTGGTGCGACTATGCTACCTCCTGTGAACAAAAGTAAAAGAAAAGCGCAAAGTGATCTGGTTTGCATGAGAAATTAGAATCATGTTTCTTATCAATATCTCTTTAAAAAGATGAATTATAATTTATGAAAGATTTTCATTAAATATGAAATTTAGTTTAATGTTACTTGACATCTCTTATTTTCCTTAAACATATTTCTCATTTGCTTTTCCTTCACCTCGATAGTAAACTGTCTAAATTCAGTTTAACCCAAAAATATAGGACTAGGTCTATTATAACTCAAGACTTACTAAAGAAAAAGTAAGTAATGCAAAGAAATCCAGAAAAAGTCTTTAATATTTATCGGAATGTGTGACCGCGTCTAAAAGTAGAAAAAATATATGTTTATTTTCTTTGTTTCTTAAATCGAATTTGATTATCGAGTAGGACAACATCAAAGCCCCTTTTTCATTTTAACATCTAAATCTAACATAAATTAATGTTTTTATCAGTTCTTTGAAAATAATCGTTTAATTCTTGCGGAAAACCCAGTTCGATTTTATAAAAAATAATTTGGTGGAATTTTAGATTTCCAAATAAGTGAGCCATCACTTTTACTTATTTTGTTCTATCACTTGTTTACATTTTGTCAATTGGATATATGCATGGAGGATTAGAATAAATTTGAATGAATCTTTATCTTTTTAAAAGTTTGAAAGTTTGGGGTTAGGACAAATGTTAGCCATCATAAAGTTAAAAAACGAAAGTTATCTTCTCAATTTCAAAACTTTCAAGACCAAGAAGGAAGGAAAAGTGGAATTCTTCAAGCATATCAACCAAAGTTTACACAGATAGGACGAGCATATCAACCACAGTTTATATAGATAGGAAGAGCATATCAACCACAGTTTGCACAGATAGGACGAGAATACCAACCACAGTTTAGACAGATAGGACGAGCATATCAACCAAAGTATACATAGATAGGACGAGCATATCAACCAAAGTTTACATAGATTCGACGAGCATATCAACCGCAGTTTACACAGATAGGACGAGCATATCAACCACAGTTTACAAAGATAGAACGAGCATACCAACCACAGTTTACACAGATAGGACGAGCATACCAACCACAGTTTACAGAGATAGGACGAGCATATCAACCAAAGTATACACAGATAGAACGAGCATATCAACCACAGTTTACATAGATAGGAAGAGCATATCAACCACAGTTTAAACAGATAGGACTAGCATATCAATCACAGTTTACACAGATAGGACGAGAATATCAACCAAAGTTTATACAGATAGGACTAGCATATCAACCAAAGTTTACACAGATAGGACGAGCATATCAACCAAAGTTTACACAGATGGGAAGAGTATATCAACCGCAGTTTACACAGATAGGACGAGCATATCAACCACAGTTTACACAGATAGGAAGAGCATATCAACCATAGTTTAAACAGATATGACGAGCATACCAACCACAGTTTACACAGATAGGACGAGCATATCAACCACAGTTTACACAGAAAGGACGAGCATATCAACCAAAGATTAGATGCATCAATGTCCCTCTGGTATCCCATGTCAGTCTGTGAAATCCATCTTGTGTTTACTTTACAGCCCAGTGACAGTACACTGCAGTACAAAAAATGCGCACTCTGAAATAACTATTCTTACGTTATAATTATTTGGATAGAACAAGAATCATATCCAAAGACTAGACAGTTAGAACAAGCATATCAACCAAAAAGTACACAGATAGGACGAGCATATTATTAACAGAATACACAGATATTGTGGAATTGTTCTTGACCAACACATAAATCAGGCTTTTCTTTATCACAAAAATGTTAAGCATAAAATTATATTGCCAATTTGTCCCAGAGCAAAAAGGGACTTTTGATTAAACCTAATAAACCTAATAAACCTAATAAACCTAATAAAACCTATTAAGCCTAATAAACTGTAGCTTTTAAATAAATCTTTAAAAATCTCTTCAGAAAAAAATATCATTCTTAATTAAATTTTTCGTTTATATCAACTAATTATAAAGTTAGAAGTTGTGAGAAATTCAAAAATAAAGAAATATCTGTTTTTTAGATGACTCGTTAATTTTTTGACTGTCCTCTTCAACCTTGCTTTCAGAATTATTATCAGAAATCGTTGAATAATTAGTTAAAATTATTAAAGAAAAATAGTTTACAATGATGAAAAATAAAGAGTTAAAATGTTTATTATTATTATTCAGTGACTTGACATTATTTGAATTATATCTATATAAAAAAGCTCTTCCACTTTACCTATTGCTACCCCGGGGGGGGCCTTAGAGAATAATTTTAGGGTTGAAATGCATGTTCATAGCCTAATTTTTCAAGGCCAGCTCAAAGAAAAAAAATTAGACCGATAACTTTAATAGTTTGGGTGCTAGGGAGGGTTGAAAAAAATGCCTAAAAAAGGGTCAGAAAAATAAAAAAATATTTTCTCCTTTTTAGTGCTTTGCCTTCAATTAGTTAGTTTTTGGGTAAATTGTTTGCCTACATTTTCTCTCAGGGTCAAAATTTAGAAAAGTGCAAAATAACAAATGTTTTAACATTAACATTTCCTTCATTCTTACACTTTGTCAAATTTTAAGTATGCAAAAAACCAAGACAAAAAATATCCAAAAATGATGCAAAAACGAATTTGTGGTTTAGTAACAATCACTTTTTTTAGGATATAGATATTGCAAAGTCTAATAAAAATAAACTTTAACATAATTTCAACAGTTCTGAAATTTTTAATTTTTGTCATAAAAATTGTCCAAAACGATTATCATCATCGTTGATTTTTTATCCTTGACCTTTTATCCCAATCTATTTGAGCTTTGATCTCCGAGTATATAAATATCAATGCATGATGTATCTAATATTACATATATATTTATAAATAAACATGTTTTTAACACTAAAATATTTAGAGAGCCAACCCCTTTTACCTTGAAGAAAATAATTCTCTCCCTGATTCACCATACATATTATCAAGTTATAGAAGAGTATATAAAGTTAAATAAACTAAAGATATTATTAATCGTGAGAAATCACTTACAATGTGAATGACAGTAAATATAAAAACTTTAACCCCCCCTTAAAAGGGTGAATGAATTAAAGGAATGAATACAAATTAAATATCTTCAAATTACATTTATTAATTCAAAACATTGATGCAAAATTGAGAAAACATTCTTCTTCTTGTCTGCTACTGTCCTCAGTCAGGAACAGCTTTCCTCAAAATCTAAAAGAAAAAGAAAAAATTCCTTTAAGAGTTTAACACAAACAAACTTTCAAATGTTTATTTTTATACAAAACGCCCCCCCCACCAGGGATATACATAGATTCAGACCCCCCAGCCTTTATAGGGTTAAAGTAAATTTTGATTAAGGACAAGCGTACATGATTCATGATCTTTTTAACAGTTCATCTGTTTTTGCATTTCTTCACCTTTTTACTCAAATATTTCTTTATTCATCTGTTTATCTATCTAGTTCACTATCCATGTATCTATCTGTCTATGTATTTCCCCAGACGTCTATATCTATATATCTATTTGGCTTGTCTGGGTGTCTGTTTGTCTGTTTGTTTGTTTGTATCCAATAAACGTCAAAACGGCTGAACCGATTGGGCCCAAATTTTTTGTGGGACATCTAGGGACCGCAGGGAAGGTTTATGAATGATCAAAATTTCAAATATTTGTCTCCATCAAAATTCGATCTTCATTAAATTTTTGAAAATTTTGAAAATCCACGAAATTTTTTGTGAAAATCCGTGAATTATTTTTGTTTTGTTTTACGATGTACACAAAGAGAACATGTTCACAATTAAGTTAGAAGATGGGCGCGAAGCGCCCTCTAAGGCTAGTATCTATATAGTTATCTATCTATGCATCTATCTATCTAACTATCTATGTATGTTATTAACTATCTAGCTATTTATCTTTCAATGTATTTCACTGTCAAGTATTCAATTATTTATCCATCTCTATGTATTTATTTATTGATGTATTTCAATAACATGTATTTATCTATCTGTCTATATAGTTATCTATCTATCTATATGTATTTAATTATATTTTTAATTAACTACTTTTCTATGTATCTATCTATCTATCTATCAAGGTATTGCATGCTACCCTATAGTGTTTTGAATAAAACCGCAAACTCCAGAATAAACAAAGTCTGACGATGGGTAAAATAAAATAATAAATATTCCTTTAAACTTATTTAATTAAAGTTTTTAAAAGGGCAGTTCAGTTTTTTTTTAAGGAGGCAGGCAAATGAAGACCTTTATTATATAGCTTATAGATTAAGCTACATGGCCACAATGTCGTACCAGTAATATCGCAAAAGTTGGACCTCCTCTTTCTATTTAGTTTATTGTGCTGTAGTTATTATTATCATTTTATAATTATATTATAATGTAGACTTTGTATAATATAGATTTTTAAGAATATTGAAGGGTTGCCTCTCACGCAATGTAAAAAATCCCATCATGTTTTCTACGTTTCTGAGGTTCTAAGTTTATAAAAGAAGAAATGTCCACGGAAATTTTGTATAGCTTAATCAGGCATTTTGGAAGGGGGGGGGGTGTGTTTTCCATCCCCCCTGTGGTTTGCTTTAAAAAACTTAAAAACAGCATTTAATAGAACGCTTAAACTTCTTTTCTTTTTTAACATCAAAGTTATTAATTATTTTTGAATAATTTTCGACGTACTTTTTTAACTTTTTTTAATCCTCTCTTGCACCTTAATCATTAAAGTTTTTTTAATGATCAGGCCTTGAAAAGTTGGAATATGGACATGTATCACACTCCCCTATCTCAACTCTAAGGACAAAATCATAGGTGGGGGACCCCCCCAGTCTATTTTAGACAAAAATATATTCAAATCAAATGTAAAAGTGGGTTGGTGGGTTAATCTCAAACAGAGGCAAAGGATTAAAACAACACTCGGATTGAAAAATACTTAAAGTCTGTTGTATCTATAATGACTTAAATATTTTCTGATCCAATTATGGGTTTAATTTAATTAATTAGTTGAAAAAAGTAGATTGAGTGAAACTACTTCCCTTTCACATAAACCTGCGCACAAAAGAAGTAGATTAATTTACTCTTCGAAGTTCAACGACTAATCGCTAGTCGCCGTATCGTAAACCATTGATATTTCAAACATGACTTCTGTTAGATCAAATAATCAAATAATCCAAACCTTGGACTGGACATCAGATGTAAAATTTCATTAATTAAAGGGAGTGACCGGCTATGTAAGGTAGTTGAACTGAGGACGCAGTGTTGTGGAAAACTTCTTTAGGATTCATTTAAGTCATATAAAACTTTTTAAAATTCTGTAAATCCTGAGTTTGAGCGCAAATTCGACTTTCAAAACTCCTGATTTGGGGGTGGATAGGCTTTCAGAATTAGTTTTTTTTAAATTATTAATTAACGACGACATAAAATGTAAAAATATTCTACAATAAACTACAGACGTCATGTTTAGGAACATTTTGAGAAAATAAAAATTAATCTTATCATCGAAAATAAGTAATCTTGTTCAATTATTAGTTTCGATTATCTCATTATTCTAGTTTCTCGTTATTCACAAAGATGTTCGTAGATTTTCTATAATTATTATTGAAAAGACGACATTTAAAGAATTTGAAGAAATTTGCGAAGAAATTCAAAGAAAATTAGAAATTCAATATAATAATGAAAACGAAATTATCGTTTTTAGCATTGATTTATTGACAAATTTTGGGTACAGAGGTAATTTTCGCTGATCAAATATTTGGTTTCCCATAAATATAATACATTGCATTGGGTAGGACATGGCAAGTTGATTGTTTGGACCTACTAGAATTGATTAAACGCTGTGAGTATTGAAAAATATGGCTTTTATAAACTGAGACAAATTTAATTATCATTGATAATTTTTTTTATCGAAATTTTTTTGAAATTGCTAAGCTCCAGTCCTAATAGGAAAAAACGAAATCAATTAAAAATTAATCAGACGATTTTAAAATTTAATTTTACAAATAAAATAAATGTAACGATAATCACATATAGACCTAATCCTGCAATTTCCAAATTGTGGTCTGCCTTTTTTTGAGCATTTGAAATTGTCAGAGATATATATGTATTTAGTTGCCTGAATAACCGTCAATTAGTTACAGGTCATTAAATTATTATTAAAATCAAAATATTATTATATTTTTAACGCAGTTTTGAACCAACATGTCGTCGCCAAAGATATCTAAATTTTCTTTTGGGACCATTCTTAGTCGTATGTAAGGGTCGTATGCATACTTAAAGGGAGTGACCGGCTATGTAAGATTGTTGAACTGAGTATGCAGTGTTGTGGAAAACTTCTTTCGGATTCATTTGAGACATATTAAACGATTCCACGATGTATACTTACTGAGTTTAAGTGTAAAGTCGACGTTCAAAATCATCTTTTCTGAGCT
Organism: Eurytemora carolleeae; assembly: GCF_000591075.1. NCBI lineage: Eukaryota > Metazoa > Arthropoda > Copepoda > Calanoida > Temoridae > Eurytemora > Eurytemora carolleeae. Next base: position 86,557 of record NW_019396941.1, on the reverse strand, counting down.
GAACATTGTATAATGGGATTTACGTAATCCAGATCTGTTAATTAATAATAAGAGGAGAACAAGCATTTTTTAATAGGGAGATTAAGAAAAAGAGTGGATCAAGCATTAATTCCGATATCCACCATTTAATTTTAACCCTAAACAGGCTTGGCCGGCCCTATAGTTTTTTTTTTGTCCTAGCACTCTCATTTTTGACACTATCACCGTGAAATTTTGTGACTTTTAATGAATAGTAATTTAAAGGATTTTTTGTTAAAATATTTCACGTGGATTTTTGATCAGATAAAGGTTCTGAATTAAGAACTACCATCTTGAAATGCAAAAAGGTCACATAGGCCCCTTCAAAGTCTATAAACTATTGATAAAGCATACATGTTAATAATAATAATGATTATGTATGCGTATGCAAAAAGTATACAAGCATAAAAGTAACAAACCGAAGTAATTTTCCAATTACTGCTTAGTACTGAATATTAATTATGGACACGCTTTCAATGCATAAACAAATGTATGCAGGCGCCTTTAATACCAATTAAAGGGAATGTGAACGTAATTCTAAGTGATCCTCAATCCAAAGAGTGAAATGCCAATCCGATACATAACGATGTTGTTAACCCTTTTTTCCTAAATAAAAATTAATTATTTTCGATACAAACTTTACCATAGTTTCAGAATAAGTAAATATTTCCATTTACTGATAGCGCCGATTGAATGATTCATAACTCTAATTGGATAATAGATAGAAAGATAGATGTTAATGCCTTACTAATTCTATTGGTTCAGCATAGAAAACAAACACATGACTGAAGCCTGATTGGATCACGTGCTAATGGACTCGGCATACAGGAGTGACTTGGGTGGATGTGAAAACAACAGAAGGGAATTGTCAGAATTAAACACGAATCAATTTCTCAGAAAACGCTTTATTAAGAACCCTTGTGAATGAAGAGTTACTTTGAATAACGTGTACAGTCCCTTTAAACACTAATTACAAAGAAAACAGAAGATTTGACTAATGATGTTTAATATGGTTTAATGAGGTAAAGTTAAATAAAACCTTCAGGAGGATAAACGATAAGAAAACTTTCAATAGGGTTTAATTAATAATTTTAATGTATCTAGACATATTGATTTATAAATATATATAAAGTAGTAATCTTTGTTTGTTTGGGTTTAAAAAACTATTGTTTCTAAAGAAAGTTCGCTAATAAATTTGAGTTTTATGACAATTAATTTAAAATAAGTTTTAAAATGTTGTCTTTATGAATGGGACCTTTTTTTAAAACGATCGTTAAAAAACAATCATCTTCAAAAACAATAGTTTTTAAAAACGACCGTTTCGTTTTTAAAAACAATCCTTTCGTTTTCAGCTTTTTCTTCGTCGTTTTGAAAACGAAACGATCGTTTTTTAAAAAGTGAAAACTATACACCCACACATCAGATGAACCATCTCCTTCTAGTAAGATTATTGTGTTTTCATTGAAAACAAGAATGACGAGGTTCCGTGATTAATAAAATTGTCCGCTAATCTCGAAAGCTAGGTTCTTTCATAAGTTTGTTTACTTTCGGGGATCTGCCAATTTCAAAACAGTGAGAGGGGGATTGAATTTTGTAGATCCAGAAATTAGTATTTATTTAGGGTTAGGTTAGGTTAAGACACTTTCTGGGCCGAGCGCTGCGGTCACGGGTTAGGTTAAGTTATGACACTTTCTGGGCCGAGCGCTGCTGCTAGGAAATGCTAGGGGGACGAGCGCTGGGGCCACATGTCTTACATTTAAGACCCCACCAGATCTCACAGATATTATTTTTCTGGATCTACAAAATTCAATCCCCCTCTCTCTGTTTGGAATTTTACGGTGCATTGCGGGCAACATAGATTGGCAAATGCCTTTTTCGATGGTCTCCAATGTACACAAAATGTCGTCTCCGTACCTGACGTCACATGTGGATTTATCTGCCTATGCTAAGAAGACGACATTTTCCGTACATTTGAGCGCATCGAGAGGGAAATTTATCATCATTGCAATACTAAAGTATATTTGATGTTGTTACAAAACAAATAAGTTACTAAAAAGTTATTAAGTCACTTATTAAGTAAAATTGGTCTGTTTACTCTGCACAATTGGGGTATTTAAAGTCCTAACCTGAGCTTTAAAAAGTCGACTTCAAATTCCAAAGTTCGCTGGTTATCACTGCAGTAACACTATTAGCTTAAAGTAGCAAAATCAAAGATTCAAAAGTATCGCCATAATGTCTCTTCCTATTCCACAGTTTTCTGGTTATAACTGATATGTATTGATAAGAAATGTGATTTAAATTGTTCAATTAAAACGTGGATACATTAAAAAAGATATTGTTATGTGGTCCGACCTTAAACTACAAAATACAATGACATTTTTTTATTTGTAAGTTGTTTCTCCCTTAATCTTTTAAAATCAAACAAAAGCTTTGAAAAGTTGGTTCTTGGTGAAAATTTATTTAAACTTTTCATTTTGAAAAAAGTAATCTATTGATGTGTGAGGGGGCGGCACACTGAGTTATGATATTCTTGGACAAACCATAAATAAAATTAAATTCATAAACAAGGATATTCTCGGTGTTGAGAAAAAAGACAAAAATACAGCGAAAGCCTGAAAGCAATAAAATACTTTTTATTTTAGTTCAATTAATACAATGTCGATTAGAATTTTCCAAAAAAATAAGCTCTCCGAGAAAAATTGATTGGAGATTAAAATCCATCTGATTTTGCCCTTAGAGGTAAGATAGGGAAGTGGGATCCAGGCCAACCTGTTCACTTAAATGGCTAAAAAAAAGTACGTCTGAAAAATATGTTGAAAAATACTTATTTTTACTTTTGACAATAATCACCATGAAAATCAACTTAATAGAAGAAATGAGTCTTTTTACTTTCATAATCATTTGACTATTTATAACTAAAAGTCGTCTTCATATTTCACAGTTTAATGGGTCCCACTGTATACCATCATGTTTGAAAACAGAATTCAAACTTTGATTAGCTATTTGATTAGCTATTTGATTAGCTATTTGATTATCTATTTGATTAGCTATTTGATCAGCTATTTGATTAGCTATTTGATTAGCAATTTGATTAGCTATTTGATTAGCTATTTGATTAGCAATTTGATTAGCTATTTGATTAGCCATCAATTTTGATAAAAATGAAAAGTAAAAGTTTTAAAAGTTTAGAAATGTGAGAGGAAATAAATTATGAACGCATGAAGGGATGAAAGTTAGTAACAAAACTTTTAAAAGTTGAAACCTCCAATATATAGATATCATCACTTTTAGTTAGTTTTTAAAAACTTTTTCGTTGATTTTTACTAAATATCATTTGCTAAACCTTTTTAAATTTCTCAGGGGGGGGGGGGTCTAAAACTTTCTATGTAAACGAGAGCCGACAAACATTTAAACATATTTTTGAAAGAATAGAAATTTGGTTCTTGCATTTTGCATAATATTATTATTATATTTATACTTTAAGTCTATGAATAATAAAATAGTTTTTAAACAAAGATTTTAGATCTTCTAGAGATAAATTCTAGAACTTTGAATTGGTTTTGAAAACTTAGGTCGTGTTCATATAAACACCAAATTGTGTGAAGTTCTGTATTAAGGGTGATCAATATTGGAATTAGGCCAACCGCTCACCTGGGGTTGCTGCATTTTCACTTAAAAAAATATATGATAATGATAATGATAATGATAATAACAGTTTAATAATAATAACAATGATAATAATAGTAATTATAATAATAATAATAATAATAATAATAATAATAATAATATAAAATGATTGACCACATTTTGGAAATGGCAGTACTAGGGATATTCTGTGAGTATTGACTCATTAAAAATATTGCTGAAATTAGGTTATCAATGTTAAATGTTGCAAACTGTTTCTAAGATAAAAGACGACTTTGAAGTCATCAATCAATTTACATTATTCCGGGTTATTTAGATTATCACTGTAGAAGTATTGTTAATACAATTTAGAAAAAAAAATAAACTAGGGATTTTTTTCAAATTTTGCCTAAAATTAAGAACATTTTTCAAATAATTGAAACCAAAACACATTTCTGTAAGAAGGGTCCTTTTTAAAGGACCGTCAAGTGGAATATCCCCATCAGTATGTCAAATTTTGCCTAAAATTTAGAACATTTTTAATTATATGTTTCTTCATTTTTTCATTTGTTACTGTACATCTCGTAATATCTTTAGCTTTGTTTGTATTTATTGTACCTTCATTGTGGACGAAATAAACTTTAAAAATAACAATTATAAAAGTAAAAATTTCAGACATTGCATTTTTGAAATATTTGAAAAATGATAAAATTTAACATTTACATATCGATAGAAAAGTCTAGTAAATGTCCTACTCCATAAATCCGGTTTGACCCGTATCAATCCAGGTACAACTAAATCCCTCTCGTTGGTCTGAGGCATAAGAACTAACTAGTTCAATAACACTTTACTATTGATATCAATCCGGACATGATCTATCTGTACCAATGCTTTACTATCAGTGTCAATCTGGACACGATCTACCTGTACCAATGCTTTACTATCAGTGTCAATCCGGACATGATCTATTTGTACCAATGCTATACTATCAGTGTCAATTCGGACACGATCTATCTGTTTACAATCAATGTCAATTCCAACATGATCTATCTCTTTACTATCCATGTCAAGTCAATCCGGACACGATCTATCTCAATCTGTACAAATGCTTTACTATCAATGTCAATCCGGACACGATCTATCTATACCAGTTCCCAATCTATATCTATCTTGCAAGGAGGTGATTCAGGACACTTCTCGTTACCAACTCAATGTATTTTGGGTTCTAGGTTACACAGTAAGTTTAATAGACCTAATTACCAGTTTTGCGTGGTTTTGTACCAAGGTAGTTAAGCTAAGACAGTTAAGACAGGTTTGACGTAGTTATTTATTTACAGACGTAGCTAGGTTAGGTTAATCGCAATACAAGATCTGCATAATTACTGATAAGCGCATTTAGATTTACAGACAATGTACAACGTAATTTATCCAGGTGTAACTATAGGACTTTAAGAAAAGAAGAGCGCAAATTTGTGTTTGGTAAAGTTTTGAATGTCCGAGGACTAAAATGCCTGTAAGTGTGTATACCTATACTCTAATGCATTTCCTAAAGTTTTGTTGACAAACCATTTTCTGTTTATTTTCTTACTCTTGTTTTTACCCTGACAATAACAATATATTTTCAGATATATTTTGGAAAATTTTGTTAGAAGCTGGCCACAGGTGATTCGTCAGGAGGGCTGTAGAGATGGGCATCTTTTTCATACTTTAACAGAATTGTTAAAGCGAAGAAAATTGTTCGTGAACGATGGTGTTGTCCAAAAAAAGTGAATAGCGATGGTACGAACAAATGAATTGTATAGTTCAGAGAAAAAACTCTTTTTTTTTCAAGAAAAACGAGAAATACGAAAACAATCGATTTAAAATCGTTAAAGATCGTTTGCATGTTACTGATCAGTCATACCAAAAATAAACGGTATCTAAATCGTTCGTTCAAACAAATTTTAAGAAAACTTTGTATAGTAAACAAATGATTTTTTAACGAATTTTTGAAGAAAAAAAAAATATTGCTTTTACAAAACAAGCAATTTTATTGAACAAACAATTTTGCTGAACAAATGATCTCACAGACCAAACGATTGAATTGAACTATCCTTCAGTTAGGAAACGAACAACTAAATGGAAAAAAAAGAACAAAAATTTTGAAAACGTACGAAATGGTTCGTTAAAAAATTATGAAAAAACGAATGGAAAAAAACGAACGCACCCATCTCTTACGAACATACAGTGCTAAGGGCACAGTTTAAGAAAAGAAACATTTAAGTAATTGGGTTCTCAACTATACTAACTAGTTTACTGTTAAATGTCTGTAACCTTTGTGTATCCATTCTGCTTAAAAGACTGATAAAATCCGAAAGGGAAAGACTCTTTGCAACAACCTCTGATTTTCTAATCCCTATATCTTTGGATTCCGACGTAGTAAACCTTTGAAATTTCAAACTATGACTTTTGTTAGATCAAAAAATATAAGTTTGAAATTTCAAAGGTTTACGACATTGGGCTCAAAAGATATTGGGATTAGAAAATCAGAGTTTGTGGTAGAGAGTCAATTCCTTTAAATAGGTTTAAAATTGCCATGTCTCATGTTCATTTAACTGTTTGAAGTAAAAACATAAGTCTGAAAGTCGTTTTTCTATTCCAGAGGTGTCTGGTTCTCACTGTACAGAAATCAATATTATTTGATCTATAAAATCATATATTGTATGATATTGGAAAATTATTGATACAAGGATACAACTTAGAAGGAGAGATGATTCGGTCTGTTTAGAGGAAATATAGACGTAATTTTTAGAGGAAATATAGACGTAATTTTTAGAGGAAATATAGACGTAATTTTTAGAGGAAATATAGACGTAATTTTTAGAGGAAATATAGACGTAATTTTTAGAGGAAATATAGACGTACTTTTTAGAGGAAACAAAGATGTAATTTTTAGAGGAAATAGATAGATAGATAGATAGATATATATTTGACTAAATATTTAATTAAAACAATTTAAGTTTCACAATTTTTACATTTTAATTTAGCCAGGGCCTCTCTAATCATTGTTGGTTGTTTTGAATGAGAGGCCCTTCTGCAGCGATACATCCATGTTCAATTTAAATAAAACCAATTAAAACAAAAACAATTTAGAACAAAAGGAAAACGAGGAAAATGAAAAGTAGTAGATAGAGGAAAGGTATTGAAGAATAGAAAGGAAAAGAAGAAGAATGGATCGTAATTTTTAGAGGAAATATAAACGTAATTTTTAGATGAAATATAGACGTAATTTTTAGAGAAAATATAGACGTAATTCTTTAGAGAATTTTAGACGTAATTTTTAGAGGAAATATGGACGTAATTTTTAGCTGCCCTTCATGTAATGAATTGTATAAACAATTCACAATGGTATCCTTTAGACAATGAGGAAGGGAAGATCTGCGACATTAGATCGAAAAGTCATTTTTACAGAGGGAAAAATGTGGATATTTCATTCATACTTGATCAGATAAAGGTTTAAATTAAACGAGAATTAATTCAGTTCCATTAAGTTGAAATGCATTTATTATTGCAGAAAAGTTTATTTAATTTTCATTTAAAATTTGAAAATAAGTTAATTTTTCTTTTTGTTATGAAACGATTTCTTTCCTTTGATATAAAATTCCTTTCCTGTCTAATTTGTTTTTCATTTTAAAGCATAAAGGGTATTTACGTCATGCTAGATCAAAGAAAGGTTTAAAGGGTATCATAATGAATCTAGCATGCTAATACCCTCACCGTTACATAAGAAAGCTTTAATAGAATTTAATTCCTTAAATTATTTAATTTAGCATATACATTTATGTTTAGCAATGATAAAAAATCAAAATTTGCTTTTCTATTTTTTCCCGATTATTGTAAGGTTATAGTTATTTACAACTACTTTATTAGGGAAGGAAAAGCTGGAATTTAACTTCACCTACATTTTGTATAAGGCAAAATTGGTCGAGGAGCTCACGGTTAAGTAAATGTTTTAATTTCTCAAAAACTTCGCAGAACGGGTGTTTTTTTACATAACTGTCCCAAGGGACGTTAAGTGGCTTAATCTCCCTTTGTGGGGTGAAAATTAGGTAGGTAATTTTGGTCAAAAGGCGATAAAATTATTTACACTTGTAAAAATAACAGATTTCTTGAAACGAGATGGACAGACCGGCTATGTAAGGTAGTTGAACTGAGTAGCTTCTTTAAAGCTTCTTTAGAATTCATTTGAGACATATAAAACTTTTTTAATATCTGTAAATCCTGAGTTTAAGCACAAATTCGACGTTCAAAACTCCTACTTTTGGGGTGGATTTCAGAACTAGTTTTTTTTTTTAAATTAATAAATAACGACAACGAAAAATAAAGTAAAACTGATACATTAATATAATTAGATGGTTTTTCTATTGATATGATTTTATAGTGTATAACAAAATATTATACTTTTGTATTAATTTGAATGTTAAATCAAACATGCAGAGAACTCTTGCGGTGAAATTTGGAACTGTGTCTCCCCCGCTAGGGATTCATAACTGTGTCAACTAATACTCTAATCACATTTCTGCTTATTCTAAGATGTGTCCGACGTATTTTGATATCATTTAGAATTCTGTTTGATTATAAAAATTCTCTTAATTATAGATGTAAGAATATTTCTGCTTGATCTATTTTTAAGAAAAAAAGCTCGACTTGAATATAATTTCACAGGATCACTTAGTATTTTGAATAATTTAAGTAAAATCATAAAGACAGAAAAACATTAAAAGTCAAACGATATATCAATGAAGGTGTTTTCTTACTGGTAATGTTGGTATTTAATATAATGAACATAAGAATTTTGAATATGACATTTACAACAGTGTATTTAGATGCTGTACCTATCGATCCAGAGCTATAATTGGAGAATATGTAGGGTTTCCAACCCATGTGGATTTTACTTTCGCGCAATTGCGTCGTTCCTGGGGAATGATCGTTCTTTCACAGAAACGAACGGAACGGAACGTATAACAAACGATTTCATATAAATAGGAACACACACACCCTTATGTATTGTAATTCCGCGTAATGAGGGAACAATTCCGCGCAACGGAATTCCGATTGAAAACCCTAATAATCTGAGAGTTCACAGGAAATATAAATAAAATATTTCTTTTCCAGCAAACGTTCTCAGAGGAAAGGGAAAGAAGTTATTACCTCCACGGTCTTTCTTGCAACACACAAAAACACATTAATGCTTTTAGTAATCCATCCTACAACAAACACTGATCTATCCACGTCAAACTAAAGTATAATTCACGTAAAATTGTAATCTTATTATTAATGTGATTCAAACATCTAGCGATATTAATGTGATTAAAAACATCTAGCGATATTAATGTGATTCAAACATCTAGCGATATTAATGTTATGCAAACATCTGGTTATTAATGTGATTCAACATCTAGCGATAGTATAATGTGATTCAAACATCTAGCGATATTAATGTGATTCAAACATCTAGTGATATTAATGTGATTCAAACATCTGGTTATTAATGTGATTCAAACATCTAGAGATATTAATGTGATTAATGTAATTCAATCATCTAGTTATAATAATGTGATTTAAACATGCATGCGCTGCAGATTTAGAGAAACAGAATATTCATGATTCATTTAATTGATAAAAGAATTCACACACTTCAAATAGTTTGCAAAGAAAAACTTGAATTATGAATGAATTATGAATCAATTAATAATAGATTTTCCGGCGAATCTTTTTCTCTATCACGTAGGTTTTTTCTCGGAGAAACTTAAATTAACCTTTCTCCGCTTAAATTAGAATTTTTTCAGTTCATTAAAAAGTTTCCAGCTCTAGTTAATTTAAAAAATAAAGAATCTGTTAAAACGAAGTAACCCTCTCTTGTCAGATTAATTCTAAGGATTAATTTTTCTGGTTTAACCTTTCTCAGGAGAAAAGTTGTTCAGCGAAACATATTTCCTTAATCCATCCAAATATTTAGAAGAAACAGTTAATGTCCTAAACATCCAAACATATCCCATTTACACAACGTTTTTACTCCTTAGAAGATAAATCTTAACATCAATCTTACAAACAAAACTTGAAAACAAAAATTCAGATATCAAATTGAACAAAGACGTACAATTGTCTTTATTTTAATAAAAGAATTGAGCCTTTGTCACAAACTCTGAATTTTCAATCCCCATATCTTTAAACCCCAATGTGAAAAACCTCAGATCTTTAAAAATTCTGTAAGATCAATTAAGCTTAGTTTGAAATATCAAAGGTTTAGAGTTAGACCATCATGCTGCAAAGATGTAAAGATTAGAAAATTTGAATTTGTGAAAAATACTTAATTCCTTAAACTAATTTTAACCATATATAGCATATTGTCGGGATAACCGCTCTTACCAATGTTAAATTTAAATTAAAAATTAAAAATTTAAAAAAATTTAAAAATCAAGAGGCGCACATTCTGAGTTATGCTAGGGTGGCAGACAATTATATCAATATAATGAAGACGACTTTTGATTTATAAAAGGCTTTCGAACAGCATGGGTACACATAAACATAGAAATAAAGAGAATCTGTCAATTAAAAAAACTTTTATTAAATTAACTGTAAACTTGTAATTCGACAAAAGCTTGTTAACAATCAAAACTTAGATAAAAAGTTGTCGTTTTAGAGGAAGAACAAGTATACATATGTGGTTTATTCTAAATAGGTAAATAAACATATATTAATATCCTCGAGTACGTGTTCTCGTGTTTGAGGAAGAAGACTGACTGGTTCCTGATTCCAGTTTTCCTGTTCCCGGATTTTTTTCATAATTCTCGAGCATTCTTAACTTTCATTGAGACTCAAATTATTGCTGCTACATCTTCATTATATTGGTATAATCGCCTATCACCATATTCAAATTAATATTATTAATCTATGAATTATTAAAACAAATATTCGATTCAAGAGAATTTGGGATAAAAAAGTGCATTACAGAAATATTAAATTATAAAGACAATATTACTCATTGCAAGTTAATTATAGGCTATAATTTGGAGTATTCAATAAAAAATTTGATTGAAGACAGATCTTGTTTTTCCAAAAAAAATCTCGCATGCCCCATTTTTAACAAAAAAAATATTTGCTGTAAACAAAAACAAGAGAAAACAAAAGACATACTTAGCAGGCCTTCATTCTTTTCTTTGCAAACTTTTTTTGCATAAATAATAATGCATATTATCCTAAATTGCAAAACAAACTCTAAAGTTTAAAGTTTGAAAGAAGCATAAGTGGAAGGTTGGGAAGATTAGAACAAAGTTTGAATAGGAAAACAGTTCTCACATAATAAGCTTATATTAGGCTCTTAGTGCGCTTCGCAACTAGGGTTGTTAATCGTTTTTGAAAACGATCGTTAAACGATCGTTTTTTTCGTTTTCCTATTGTTTTTTGTTTCGTTTTCCTATCTTTTTAAAAACAATCGTTTTAAAAAACTTTTTTAAAAAACGATAGTTTTTAAAACGAATGGAAATCGAAACAAAAAACTATAGGAAAACGAAAAAAACGATTGTTTTTCAAAAAAATGAAAACGTTAACATCCCTATTCTCAACCCCTTTTATACCAATTCCTTTAATATCTATCTATCTATGTATATGATACAACTTTAAAATTCAGTGATGATGGTGGACCAAACCTCATGGAGTAGTTAAGGTATATGTTAGTTCCACATTTTATTGAAAATATATTTCCAGGGTTGACCCTCGTCAGTTCTTGATATTGTTTCTGTCATAAAGGTTTAAACAAATAATCTAAATAATAAAGCTCTTCGCCCATACATGTATATGCATAGATTTGTATGTATGTAAGCTATAACTGGCCAAAAGGCTTCAGCTAGTTAATCATAATACCAACATATTTCGAAGATTTTTCTTTTTTGATAATTTTTTTTAATTTTCGATTGACCTGGTCATGTGAGGACCTGCTTCGATTTAATGATAATTATGTAAATGTTAACAATAATGTAGGAAACACATATGATTTGATTTAAGCTCCTCACTGTGATTCAAAGGTTCCAAGCTCTCGTAAAAAAGAGCTTCATATGGTTGTGAAATATACATTTCAGCGCTACAAGAAAAAGTATAATTAGGTTGGTGAGATGAAATCTAAGGCCAAGATGTTGTGACACTTCAAAGTCAATCCAATCATGAAAATTAATACAACTTTTCATAGTAGTCTAGATCTATTTATTTTTACCATTCGCCACATTTTTTAATAACTATTTTGCATTACGATTTTGGCTTTTTGATAGATATAGTGTTGACTACCTAATTATAATATTTAAGATTAATTATGAAAGTTACTCAGAATATCTAATTAAGTAATAATATAAGCTTCACGTTTTTCATTTGATTTTTAGATTTATTTATATGTCTCAAAGAACAGAAAGTGTAGTATTATAGTATAAAATAAAAGGATTTTTTTAATGCTTATATGTTATAATATAGAGGACTTGAGGTCGATCTCTAATGAAACGCATAAAGTAACTTCCAGTATATATATTTCTTATAACTTTTACTAGAGGGTTCAGAAAATGTGTATCAAGATCACACGTGTTAGACTGAAAGTACAATGCCCCGTATCCGTTCTATCTCATTCCGGTGAATCTTGTGGAACTTGTTTTAGGCGGCCCGCTTCTTAATTCTGGGGGTTTGCTCAGAAATTATTTAACAATGAAAAAAAATAATTCTGCTATTAAATAAAATCAATTTTAAAAACTAAATTCATATCATATTATCAAAATTAGGTAATTTTATCCAGTCTTCTATACCATACATACCATAACAGCCTTTTCAAAATTGCCATCGGGAATTCACAATAAAACGCTTCCATTTACCGACTTCAATGATAGCTTCTACCTTTGTGTTTTGACTCATAAAAATGTTTTCCGGGGTTGCTTTTTTTAGTTGGAAAATATTTTTATCTATTTATAAAATAAATTTTCGAAAATTGGATTTTTTTCGGAGATGGTTGAAAATAAATGCACTTGAAAGCTGAATTCCATCTAAATTCTAAAGTTTTAAAATACGTGGATAGCTTCACTCTGTTTGCAAATATTATTTTTGCTAAACTAATAATAAACCTAGATACAAATTAAAACTATTTTTATGATTGATTTATTTCATGAAAAAAACTGTTAATTGAAAAAGAATTGACTATAATAATATACATATACGTCATTTGGTTTACTTTCACACGCACCTCTGCCCCTTTAGTAAAAGTAAGATTAGTAGCGATTAAAAGCGCTTATTTTTCATTTTCAGCGAACACTCCCTTTAAAGAACTTAAAGAAATATAAGTATGATGGAAATCATACTACTAGTATTAATATTAATTTATATCCTGAACCAAAAGCTGTACCCTCAAATAAGCTTTTCTGACATCCTGCAATACATTGACCGAAGATAAGGTATCGTAAAGTTGATAGTTTCTGATTTTTTTTTTAAAATGAAACATTTAAATGAATGTGTTTTCCCTTAGGTTAATTTAGAAATTTATTAATTTAGCCTGTCCCTAGTGCTACGCTGCTAGTAAGTTTATATTTCGTAGCACTATCATTAGATGAATGTCTACTGTCCCTAGTGCTACGCTGCTAGTAAGTTTATATTTCGTAGCACTATCATTAGATGAATGTCTACTGTCCCTAGTGCTACGCTGCTAGTAAGTTTATATTTCGTAGCACTATCATTAGATGAATGTCTACTGCAAATTTATCTGTAACGGTGCTTTAATAAGTATTTTACTAAGAGTAATAAAAAGTCAAAGTTAAAGCAAAATGAAATCACTCCTGTATGCCGAGTCCATTAGCGCCTGATCCAATCAGAGTTCAGCCATGTGTTTGTTGTCTAATCTGAACCAATAGAAATAGTATGGCGGTAACATCTATCTTTCTATCTATCTCATTATCGAATCAGAGAGTTATGAATCCTTCAATTGGAGCCATTAGTAAATGGGAATATTTACTTCTACTGAATCTATAGTGAAATGAACGAAAATAACCTGAATTTACTCTTTAAAGGGACTGTACCTAGATTAAATAATCCTCTGTTATTACACATAAAAGCTTTAATCAAGGGTGATGGTGATATCAATTTTTTAGCTTTAAAAATTGTAGTTTGAATTTCTATTAAAAGCTTCAGATGACTGGTACAAAAACACCAAAGGAAAATGTCAGCCGTATACCTTTAACATTTCTCCCGTAATATATTTATCAGATACTGGTGTTAATGTGAATCGGGTTCGTTTAGCTAACTTCAATCCAATAATATAGCATACCTAACCTATTTTATATAATAATAACATGTATTGTCCCGAAACCAATTAGTCGTCATTTATAAACTTTTTTTACTTTTTTATATAATGGATATCCACTGTCTATGAATATATAATGGATATCCACCCTCCACTTTCTATGAATATATAATGGATATCCCCTGTCTATGAATATATGATGGATATCCACTGTCTATGAATATAAAATTGAAATCCCTTGTCAATGAATATATAATGGATATCCACTGTCTATGAATATATAACTGATATCCACTGTCTATGAATATATAATGGATATCCGCTGTCTATTGATTGTTCCTTCTACTCTAGTAATGCTGAAGTATGGGTAATAATAACTCCTTGAAACAGTATTGTCAATATACTTAGGTCTCTCACACTACAATACACACCAGAATAAGGAATGATTGGAATAAGAAATAATAATTGGCCTCAAGCATTCTTTGCATAGTGAATAATGTTTTTTTGCATTTTCTGATTTAGGTTTGTTTATGTTTTCATCTAACAATATTTTTAAAACTTTTTTTCATTTTTTTACCAATTTTTTAGTACAAAGCTTTTAGGGCGTTTCGCGCCTATCTTCTATTTTAATTGTGAACATGTTCTCAATTGTAACATTAAAAAATTTCGCAGATTTTATAAAAATTTTGCGGATTTCAAGATTTTAAATTTTTTACGAAAATGAAAAAAATTTAAACACAATTTTTAAAATTTTTATCTTTCATATACCTTCCCTTGGGTCACGCGAGATCCCGCAAAAAAATTGGACCAGATCGGTTCAGCCGTTTTGACGTTTATTGGATACAAACAAACAGACAGACAAGCCAAAGGAATTGAGTCTTTGCCACAAACTCGGATTTTTAAATCCCAATTTCTTCAAAACCAAATGTCGTAGACCGTAGATACTTCAAACTATGAATTCAGGTGGATCAAACAATGTAAGTTTGAAATATGAAAGGTATGCATCATCTGGTTGTTGAGATTTAGGTAATATAAAATTGGCATTTGTGGCAAAAACTCAATTCCTTTATATATAGATTGATTTTGATGGTAATTATATCTTAGAAGTTAGAACTGAATAAGGTCAATCCCAGTCCAAAATATATTTTTTTAAATATGAAAATAACATCTGTTTTATTTATTTTATAAACCAAGACAAATAAATAATTTAAAAATACACAACAATATATTGTAAAATAAGTTGCTCTTAGCGTTGGCATATGTGGAGTTTAATACATATAAAAATAGACTTCTAATTTTAATTGTTATAGATGTTGAAAGGTTTAAAAAAATTAAAAGTTGGAATCAACAACAAAACAGTGTTTTATTTTCTTCGTAATTGCAGAACTCAACATTTTGCGAATTTTTCTTTTAACATCGATTGATTTTTTCCATATTTTCCAGTGAAAATGTTTCATTTTTGAGCGTGCAGGCTCTTGTCAGGTGGGTTGCCATACAAATGTGGGTCCAATCGATTTAGCCTTTTGGAAGTTTTTGGAAACAGACAGACAAGTTTCTAGGATACAGACAGACAAGTTTCTAGGATACAGGCAAACAAGGTTCTAGGCTACAGATAGACAAATTTCTAGGATACAGACAGACAAGTTTCTAGGATACAGACAGACAAGTTTCTAGGATATAGAAAGACAAGTTTCTAGGACACAGACAGACAAGTTTCTAGGATACAGACAGACAAGTTTCTAGGATACAGATAGACAAGTTTCTAGGATACAGACAGACAAGGTTCTAGGATACAGGCAGTCAAGGTTCTAGGATACAGACAGACAAGTTTCTAGGATACAGACAGACAAGGTTCTATGATACAGACCTACAAGTTTCTAGAATACAGACAGACAAGTTTCTAGGATACAGATAGACAAGTTTCTAGGATACAGACAAACAAGTTTCTAGGCTACAGACAGACAAGGTTCTAGGCTACAGACAGACAAGGTTCTAGGATATAGACAAACAAGTTTCTAGGATACCGACAGACAAGTTTCTAGGATACAGACAGACAAGGTTCTAGGATACAGACAGAAATGTTTCTAGGATACAGACAAACAAGTTTCTAGAACAAGTTTCTAGGATACAAACAGACAAGTTTCTAGGCTACAGACAGACAAGGTTCTAGAATACAGACAGACAATGTTCTAGGATACAGACAGACAAGGTTCTAGGATACAGACAGACAAGTATCTAGGATTAAGACCGACAAGTTGCTTGGATACAGACAGACAATTTTCTAATATACAAACAGACAAGTTTCTAGGATACAGACAGACAAGGTTCAGGATACAGGCAGTCAAGGTTCTAGGATACAGACAGACAAGTTTCTAGGATACAGACAGACAAGGTTCTATGATACAGACCTACAAGTTTCTAGGATACAGACAGACAAGTTTCTAGGATACAGATAGACAAGTTTCTAGGATACAGACAAACAAGTTTCTAGGCTACAGACAGACAAGCTTCTAGGATACAGACAGACAAGTTTCTAGAATACAGACAGACAAGGTTCTAAGATACAGGCAAACAAGGTTCTAAGCTACAAATAGACAAATTTCTAGGATACTGATAGACAAGTTTCTAGGATCCAAATAGACAAGTTTCTAGGATACAGACAGACAAGTTTCTAGGATACAGACAGACAAGGTTCTAGGCTACATATAGACAAGTTTCTAGGATACATATGTACAAGTTTCTAGGATACAGATAGACAAGTTTCTAGGATACAGACAGACAAGGTTCTAGGCTACAGACAGACAATTTTCTTGGATACAGACAGACAAGTTTCTAAGATACAGACAGACAAGGTTCTAGGCTACAGACAGACAAGTTTCTAGGATACAGACAGACAAGTTTCTAAGATACAGACAGACATGTTTCTAGGATACCGACAGACAAGTTTCTAGGATACCGACAGACAAGTTTCTAGGATACCGACAGACAAGTTTCTAGGATACCGACAGACAAGCAAAATTTATATTTAGGTGGAGTAAAACCACAGGGGTGAGGGGGGTAGAATCCAAACCAAACATAAAGAATATTCAGGAAACTACATTATAAATAATAACTAATGAAAACCAATTGCACCAATTTATTTCGCCAATATGTTTAACTTATCAATATTTCTTCTTTACTCATTTTGTTTAACAGGAAGGAAGAATTCTTAACGCCCCTGGTTCAAAACAATAGAATTCAGATTTAAACTCGTACAGGCATCCAGCCTTACAGCTAGGGTAGTTAGACTCCTGAAATAAACAAAATTAGAACTTGAGAACCAAACAGCAAATCTTCTATATAATAAAACAAGACATTCATATATATACATGTTGCGAATAGCCGGCCAAACGACTGGACCGTTTGGGCTGAAATTTTTTTTGGACACTTATGGGTGGCCGGGGGGTGTTAAAGGCTTGAAATTTAAAAAAAAATGAAATACTGTTATTCAAAAGTTTTTTTTCAATTTTTTTTACGGGATCTTCAGCTAGTCATCAATAATTATAATCTACAAAGCCTTGATATCTAAAGTTGATTTTTTTTTGTGGCTGAAAAACAGCTGACTTATCGCGCGCTGATAAAAATGCTTTATCTCTTTATCTGGTTTCACATTAAAGGTCTGAAGAAAGAGCTTGATACCTAAATTAAAGGTTTTTGAATGAATATTCAAAAGAAATTTCATTCTTCAGACCACAAAAGATACCAATTTATCAAATATTAGGTCTAATGTGTACATCCAAAAAAAGGAAATACATGAGCTAAAATTGGCTTGGTTTGTAGGTTATTTAGCTTTATGCGCAAATAGAAATATGTTCAAAAAGAAGATTTTAGCTCTTTCCTCGGTCAGCTTTAGGGCTAGAACTTCTAAAACGTTTGTAAATTATCTTAAAGCCATGATAAACAAATTCACCATTTTGATCAGCATATAACTTTGTGGATTTTTGAAAGATAAAAATTATTTTCCTATTTTTAGCCTGAAAAGGCCATAATCTTAACGATTATGGGTCGATTTGGAGAAAAACCCAACAGGAGCATTTACTAAATGAATTACCAAATCTATTTATCATGACTATAAGATAATTTATAGATGTTTTGAAAACTCTATCTCTAAACCTGACCATGGGAGAAACTTAAATAGGCTTTTTGCATATATTTCTTAATGCGCATTAGAGCTAAATAACCTACAAACCAAGCTGATTTTTGCTCTTGCATTTATTTTTCTTGGATTACATTGTACACATTAGATTTAGTTCTGAATCTGAATTAAACATAAAATGATCAGTTTTTTTGTACAATTTGAAAAATCTAAAAGACCTAATATTTGAGTAGTTTAACATGAGCAATACAAAAGTTTTGAACTCAGATCTGAAAACTGTTTTGTGACAACAGCTACAAATCTAAAAACTAGATTTTTTAAAAGCGCTTGAAAAACATGTCCCGTGTTAATATTGGTGAAAAAATAAGAAAAGGTTTTTTTTAACATTTTTCACCAGCGTTTTGGCATTTTTTCAATTAGTCTTTAATGAACTGCCCTTGAAAAGTTGTGCTATGAACATGCATTTCAACCCTAAACCTTTACCTTATATCTTTTTTTCAAGAGGGGGGGGCGTGGGACCCTGGGCTATATAGATAGATTCAGACCCCCAGCCTTTATAGGGTTAAGAAGAAAATCAAGAGTGTCCACAGTGGATACAAAGATTTAGCAATTGGGATTAAATGTGTCCAATACAAAAGTTTACAGCTCAGAGCCCAACAATTTAAAAGCTGCGACTCAAGTCATAATCTAATAAACCCAGGTTTAAGGCCTAATTTTAGACCCAACTCTGACAACAGGTTGTGTCACATGGTGAAAGCTGCGATGTCTTAGGCTCGACTTACGGAGTTAACCCAATAAAAATAAAACCAGATTTGGTTTCCAACCATGAAAATTCGCCAAACACAATATTAAACCGGTTTAATAAGCTCAACTCTGTGGAAAATTAATTGCAACTTATCACAAGACTCTCGCCGCAAATAAGTCCCAATGACAGCTTAGACCTAAGTTTTATATCTTTATTTTTTTTAAATCGCGGGCTCTGCACTGTTAACATGTTCCCACCTTGAGATTGTAAACTCCAGACAGAGGTCCGTCCAAAACTGTCTTACAAGGTAAACAAACACCCTAAACATGGATTCTCATTACAAATATTCTTTAGATATTTGATTTTCTAATAGATATAATAGTTACCGAGTTATCAGTTGCTGTATTAGTTGTGGAGATTGGAGATGAACTAGATACAGCAACTTCTGTAGGTAATGGAGAAGTATTAGAAGAAGGCATTGAAGTTGTATCTGTTGAAGTAAACGTGGTCGGTATTGGAGAATCGTTAGATATAGCAGAATCTGTAGGTAACGAAGAAGTATAGGATGTAGGCATTGGAGTTGTATCTGATGCTGTAAACATTGTAGGTATTGGAGAAGTATTAGATACAGCAAAATCTGTAGGTAATGGAGAAGTATCGGATGAAGGCATTGGAGTTGTATCTGATGTAGTAAAAGTGGTCGGTATTGGAGAATTGTTAGATATAGCAGAATCTGTAGGTAATTGAGAAGTATCGGATGTAGATATTGCAATTGTATCTGATGCAGTAAACGTGGTCGGTATTGGAGAAGTATTAGATACAGCAAAATCTGTAGGTAATGGAGAAGTATTAGAAGAAGGCATTGGAGTTGTATCTGATAATGAAGACGTGGTCGGTATTGGAGAATTGTTAGATATAGCAAAATCTGTAGGTAATGGAGAAGTATCGAATGTAGGCATTGGAGTTGTATTGGATGTAGGCATTGGAGTTGTATCTGATGCAGTAAAAGTGGTCGGTATTGGAGAAGTATTAGATACAGCAAAATCTGTAGGTAATGGAGAAGTATTAGAAGAAGGCATTGAAGTTGTATCTGATGAAGTAAACATGGTCGGTATTGGAGAATTGTTAGATATGGCAGAATCTGTAGGTAATGGAGAAGTATTTGATGTAGGCATTGGAGTTGTATCTGTTGAAGTAAAAGTGGTCGGTATTGGAGAATTGTTAGATATAGCAGAATCTGTAGGTAATGGAGAAGTATTAGAAGAAGTCATTGGAGTTGTATCTGATGAAGTAAACATGATCGGTATTGGAGAATTGTTAATTATAGCAGAATCTGTGGGTAATGGAGAGGTATTGGATGTAGGCATTGGAGTTGTATCTGAGGCAGTAAAAGTGGTCGGTATTGGAGTATTGTAAGATATAGCAGAATCTGTAGGTAATGGAGAAGTATTGGATGTAGGCATTGGAGTTGTATTCGATCCAGAAAAAGTTGTTGGGATTGGAGTTGTATCTGATGCAGTAAAAGTTGTTGGTATTGGAGAGGATGCTGATGCCTTGAAAGTAGTAGCTATAGGTGAAGATGAAGACACTCCTAAAACTGTTGTTGTTGCTTCAGTGCCTTGTCGCTTCTCTCTAGATGCAATATCCACCTCGTTGTTCATTCCTACTAGTTTTTACAATTATTATTTTTCAAGATCAGTTTATCTAAACAACATAAAACAAAAATGTTACCATTTCGAATCTCTAATGTTTCTTCATCAGCTGCAAGTTGGATATCAGACCCTTCAACCAACCCTCCCAAAATCTTTGAAATATTAATATTTTATTTCTTCATATACTTGGAAACTTAAAAAGGAATTTCTGAGTAACTGTCAATTGGTTGGGATTATCAAATCTCCCAACCATCGTAACTATTATTGTTAGAGTTCTAATTTTGTTTTGATATGAATGAGGTCACCTTGAAAAATTAGACATGTATTGCATCCATATACTTTTACGCTAAGGCCTTTTTCAAGAGGATGGGGAGCTACATAGATTCAAACACCCCAAGCATATAAAGTGTTTTTATAAAAGAATGATTCAGAAAGAAATTTCTAAACTCCTGGCCTCACCTGAAGCAAAAATAAAAAAGAAAGGAAAAGCATCATAACTTTGTGTCCTTAGATCACAAGGTTTAGGTTTATACTGAAGATAAAAGTCCACCTAGAGAAGGCATATTTAGAAAAACACCTGGATTATAATTAGCACATATTTTAAAATAGTATTTTATCTTACTTTGCAAAGTTAATGTTCTAGAAAAAAAATTCAATAATTTGTGTAAAAATTGAAATCTATTCTTCCATCTTTTCAAGCTAGAAATATTTTAAAATACCCAACCATCATGCCTCCTTTTTAATACCAATATTAATGATCAGATAACAGTTTAAAGTTACCATTGTGATCTGGTAAATTTTAAAATTTGGTCATTTCTGGTCCAAAATTAAATGCAGAGGATCTGAGATTCTGCCACGATCTCAAATGCAATAATTCTTTTAATTTTGCAACCAGATGGTGTAAACTTAAGATTTGTAAACTTTAGACTATTTTATAGAACAGAATTAATTTATAGTTCGAAATATGAAAGCTCTACAAATGATCTAGTTTCAGAGAAGAACTCAGTTCTTTTCACCAAAAAGTTATTTAAATTAATTTTTATTTAAAAACTGCATTGATATCCTAGTAATTATTAAATGTACAGGTGCTCTCTAAGATCCTTTATCTCAATCTTTACAATCTTTTACATTTGGCAATTTTTTTTCTTGTATTAGTCATTTATAATTTATTTTATTAATATGAAAACTGAACTACTTCTTAATATCTGGTTTTTCTGTTTGATTTTCTTTTCGTATCCAAAAAATGATAAATGTCAAAACGGCTAAACCCATCAGGCTCATATTCTTTGTACCAACCTAAATAACCCCAGAGCCCACGATTAAAAAAATCGGGAAAATATGCATCTTATTTTCCACAGAGTTGAGTTTAAAAATATTCTATTTGGAGGATTTGCATGGTTGGAATTGGCGCATTCCGGGTTCTTATTAGAACAAGACTCAACATTGAGCCTTATTCTCCACTAAAACCATGCAAGGTCGGTTTTATTTTCATTGGGCCTAACTCCTTAAGTCAAGCCGAAGATCTTCCAGCTGACAATTACAAAGTCAGGTTTAAGGAATTAAGGCTCAAGCCAAAGTTTTTAAATCGCGTACTCTAACACAGTTTGTGGTTGGTCAAAAATGAAAAAATTTTGTCTCCTTTTTTATTTAGAAAATCCATCAATTTAACAGAAAAATCTGCGATATTTTGAGTTCGAGAAAAAAAATAGAAGAACTTGTTAATCCTTCCAGGGGATTGAAGGCCACTGGAGGGTAATTATTTCCACCGGAATGAATACAGATTCCACTGGAGGGATGGTAATTAACACTCATGACACAAATTATTCCACTGCAAATCACCCTGGCACTAATGACTCCACCGAAGGGATTCTGATAACCACTCAGGACATTACTTATTCCACAGGAGGGATGCTACATATCACCCTGGGCAAAAATTAGTTCACCCAAGGGATGCTGATAACCACCCAAGACACTAATTACTCCACTTTTTATTAGCATCCCTCCGTTGAAGAAATTACTGCCTAGGGTGATCTGCAGCATCCATCTATATGGAGTATTTAGTGTCCTGAGTGGTTATCAGCATCCCTCCAGTGGAGTAATTAGTGCTAAGGATGATCATTCTTGTATGCCGAGCCCATTAGCCCCTGATCCGTTCAGAGTTAATTCATGTGTTTGGTGTCTATTCTGAACCAATAGAAATTGCATAGCGGTAACATCTATCTTTCTATCTATCTCATCATCCAATTAGAGATCAATCCTTATTGCGCGGCGGCGCTATACACTAAATGGAAAAATTTTCGTCTACAGAAACTATAGTGTGATTTGCAGCATCCCTCCAGTGCAGTGGAGTAATTACAGTCCTGAGAGGTTATCTTCAGCATCCCTCCGGTGGAGTAGTTAGTGCCCAGGGGGATTTGCAGCATCCCTCCAGTGGAGTAATTAGTGTCCTGAGTCATAACATCCCAGCAGTAGTTTACATTTTTTAAGTGTAGTGCTTTTTACCTCTGCATTATTTTAGTTTTATAATTCATGATTATGGCAAGTGATGATTTATCAAGTAGATTTTTTTTATAACTTTGAAAATTTGAATAAATGAAATTGAAAAATCTACGAAAAGTTTTGCAAATTAAAAAAACTATTCAAACTTGAATTTAAAGGAAATCTGGTGAATTTTAAAGCTAAAAGAGAGCCATCAAATTAATTAGAAGTATAATTATATAATCTGAATAAATTACAAAGTTTCTATAGAATTTGTCGGAATTCAACAATTCATTGATTAATACCAATTTAGTCGCAGAATATCTATGTTAATCCTAACACTGCATTCTACCCCCCTCCCCTGCCAGTTTGAGTTGGTTAGTTTTAAAGTTTTAACAGGCTAAACACTTGCCACAAACTCTGATTTGCTAATTATTATATCTTGGAAACCTTTGATATTTCAAATTTAGTCTATTTGATCAAATAGAATTCATAGTTTAGAAAGTTTCTATTTGTAAGTAGTTTTCAGTTCCATTAAATTTAAACTTTAATCATTCAATAAGCCTGAACTGAACGAATCAAAGTGAAGGTACTTTTTATATATTTCATTTTTACCCAAATAAAAGATTAGACAAATTGAATATTTATGGAATTCAATTACCTTTTATTTTTAGCAAACATTCTCTGTATAGTGAAAGAAAGCCAATTCTATATTTTTTGACGTTGGGTTTAATAAAGCATTAAATATTCCTTTTTATTTGAAATTCCTTTCAAGCTACTTTAAAAACTTTTTTAACTTTGATGATATTTATCGAAAAGAAGTTGAGGAAAAATTCCTTTAGTTCTATTGTAATCTTTCGTTGTTAATTTTTAAAATTTCTACAAACCCAAAGGAAAAAGGTAAAAAGTAATATCAAAGTAACTCTACAACTTTCATTGGCTTAATTGGATTATGAATTAAAGTTTGAGGCAAGTTTTCAAACCTTTTGTAAATTATGTCGAAACAAAAATATTTGAAGAATTGTCCAATGTTAAAATAAGCTTGGAACTCAGCTCTAGGTTTAAAATGTAATGTAATGTAAACTTGAAAAAGGAATGAAAGTGAAGAGGCTAAGATTGAGTGAAAGGACAAAACATATTTACATTCTAACGAAACAGAGAGTTAGTGTTGGATCAAAAAAGAACATTTAATCTAAATAACAGGAAATTTGTCTACGGCAAATATATTTCCTTCAGACCCTTCTGATTCGATACTTTGATGATAACTAACTTCGTCTTTGGACGTCTATTTTTTTTATTTTTTCTAGAGCTTAATTTACTATTTCTATCACTCGCAACTAGGTATGTTAACGTTTCATTTTTTTGAAAAACAATCGTTTTGTGATGAAAACGACCACAAATCCCGGAAACGATCATTCTTTACGTTTTTTAAAACAATCATCTCAAAGATTGTTTTTAAAAACAATTGTTTTTCAAAATGATTGTTTTTATACAGCTCTCCCTTTCGTTAACAATTGTTAACGACGACCCTTTGTTAACGATTGTTAATGACGAACATTCGTTAATGATCGTTAACAAAGAGAGGAGGAGAGAGGACCCCACCCTGAAGGGCATCAGTACTTATCATTTAGCAGTTTTAAAGAAAATATCAAGAAGTTTTAGCTCCCCACAACTTTTTACCTTAATGCATGACAACATTCCATAAAGTTGAATTTAATTTTTTCATCGTTTCGTTAGCAATTGTTATAACAACCCTTTTTTAACAATTGTTGTCAATGACTCTAATTGTTAACCATCATTAACTGCATATTTAACATTTTTCCTGCCTTCCTCATCTTTCTCTTGAGAAAACTTCTTCAGAAGTTTCGTGAAGAATTCTCCTATTTCATAATTTGCGAATACTAAACCGGAAACATGCAACATATAGCACTATATCTTGTCTGGCTGACCCTGTGATGCATGACAACAGCATTGTCTTCCCTTTATCATTTGGGATTGTTTCCCAGTCATAAGTATCCAAGTGTGTCTCCAGTTTCTCGCACCATTTGAACACCTTTTCTGGATTTCCATCATATTTTGGGGTTTCATGTGTGAAATCCAACCAATTCTTCTTATGTCCAGCTACAACCCTGCTCCTGTCTGCAGGCAGCTTTAAAGTACCCCTTTCGGCAATAGTTTCCTCTTGCAGGGTTTGCAATTATTCCTGTGTTTCATCCATTAATTTTGTCTGCTCTAGCATTGCTTTCACTCTTGCAATTGGATAGTGCGTTTCCGGTGTAGGGTTATTCTCCCATGTCTGTACCCTTATCTACTTCCTTCTTTTTCACTGCTTGTAGTTCCTTAGTGTTTCCATTTCCGCATCAGCAATCTCCATTTGCTTCATTTTCCGCATCATCACTCCTTCCCCCATATTTGGTTCCATATCCAAGTCGTCGCTCGTTACTGTATACTAAACTGTTCCACTGTATTACTTGTAGCAGCACTGCTTTGCTGCTGTTCTGTAGGTCTCAATTCCCCTTCTGGTATATTTCCCCTTGCTATACTGCTAAAAAACTATTTCACTGTACTCTTCTTTCTGAATTTCGGAGTTTCTGGCATTTTGCTTGGATTCATGGATCCCACCGCTGCCACCACTTTTGTAGAGTAAATGATCTATTATCTGCTTTATACTTTATCAGCTTAAAGATGCTGCTACAATCTATCACAAACTCTATCCTCTCGACCTCTACAGGTATATACAATCCATAAATAATAAGAGTCTGTGTTGAACTGTCTATATTTAGATATAAAAAGGTAAATAAGTTGACCACATCTAGGGTCAAGTACTAAAAATAACTTATATTTGAGAGTTACAATTAGAATAGGGTTTAATATTGCATAGTTTTATAGAATTAGTCAATAAACTTAAGGTTTTGAACATTGTCTTATAAAGCGTAGCCAAATCGTTACCAAATTGTCATTACCAAATTGTCGCTTTTATGATGTAACGAAATTGTCATTACAAAATTGACACTTTTGTGAGCTTGCCAAAATAGCATTACCAAATTGTCATTACCAAACTGGCGTTACCAAATTGTCACCTTACCAAATTGTCCCTACCAAATTAAAGGGACAGTAAAGGAAAAATGAAAGGGGGTATAGGCTGAAAGCTAATCACTTTAGCTCTTGATCGAGACCCATGAAAGTTAAATCTGATGTTCCTGTCTCGAGAAACTGATATAAAACTGTGTTAAAATTATACGAAAATTCATATATGTAAAATTTTGAAAATCTGAAACTTAAATCACGTGACCAGAACTATCACCAATGGCAGAGCAGTATACTGGTCACGTGTCTCCGCCTGTATCACGTGGCCACTTTACTGCACTGCCATTGGTGGAATTTCTGGTCAAGTAATACGGACGTAAAAATAATATTATGAATGAAATCAATTGAAAATAGAAATAACAAATATAAAAGTAAACATAGTTTGCAATAAGCTTTCTCTGGGATATCATCGTTTTCAGATTGGTTGCTTATTTGCTGAATATGATCTGTTTAAACCTACTACTTTTATACAAAATTGTATATACATTAATTTTCGTATAGAGTTGACACAGTTTTATATCATTTTCTCGAGACAGGAACATCAGATATGACTTTCATGGGTCTCGATCAAGAGCTAAAGTGATTAGCTTTCAGCCTATACCCCCTTTCATTTTTCCTTTACTGTCCCTTTAACATTACCAAAAATCCGCCCATCCTTTAAAGAGAATTTCAGTTTTCCATGAATACGAATTTATTTTTTGAAAATTTTACAAATATTTTTTTATATTTGACTTCACAGTAATAACGGCTTTTTAAAAGTGTATATTCATCATATTTCGCGAACTTTTCTGTTTTTGTGTACTAAATGTTAAAGATTTGTATCACAATAAATAAATACATGGGCCCCCAGACTATTTTTGGTAAACCAGATATCAGCCTGTTATATAGGGATTCTTCCAGGATAAAAACATGGAAAATCAAGAATAAACTTGTTTAAACTTTTCTACCAAAATCAGGAATTAGATACAATAGTATATAAAATCCAAAACACACATTTAAACAGAAGTCTTAATACTTGTAATTTTGATATAACCTTATATTTATAAACCCCGCCCTTTAAAGAACATGTATTACTTAATTCAGATACTTGTGTCACTTCAATACACAGAATATTGCAGAGTTAAAAGTTGCTAAAAAAGAATCCAAACAAAAGGATTTAACAATTAATATCGTTTTAGTTGAATAAGTCCGAGAACCTTGATATGTCAAAGGTTTTATGGGTAACATTGTAAATCAGACATGCCACTCTAATCATTTAAAGGAATTTAGTCTTTGCCACAAACCCTATTTCTTTTCAACCCAATGTCGTAGACTTTAGATATTTCAAACTAGGAATTATGTTAGATCAAATAATCCAAGTTTGAAAAATCAAAGGTTTACACCATCTGGTTGCTGAGTTATAGAGATCAGACAATTTGAGTTTGACAAAAACTCAGTTTCTTACGCAAACAGTCCCTTTAAAAAGCGTATTTTTAACATTTTCTCTTTTCCGTTTTCTCAGCAAATTTGTAAATCACTAAAACAAAGTAATGTTTACAGTCAGAGGCTCTCTAAAAATCCGCACTATATTTCCATAATATGCTTATTTAGATATTTCGGTAACAAATAAAAAGTCTAGTAAGGTTTTTCCTTCATTCAAATTTTAAGAAGAATTTTGAATCAACTTTAATCAAAAAAGTGAAATGAAAGCAATTTTCCCTTAGATGTTTGTATAATCAATTCTGAGAATATGGAAAAACTTTATAGTTTTAAAATTCTTTATAACGATTTAAAATAATAAAAAAAAATAATTTTGTTTGAAGATTTTAAACATTATAAAAACTTCAATTTTGTTTGTATTACATCACGAAAGTATATCAAAGAAATGTTTAAAGATTATATCATAATGATTACTTTACTTACAACAAACAAACAAATAAATTTGACTTTTGTAAAAATATCAACTAAACCTTTTCCTTGTATGTAAGTTGAGGGAAGGGGGGGTAGGGTATTTAATTACAGATAAACACAAAATACTGCCAAAACTATGCTTTAGACATAAAAGACACAAAGGGTTAAGAAACAAAGGGTAGGGTGGGTTTTGAATACGATTTTTCCTTTTTGCTGTAAACCCTAATTATAAACACGTTAATTTAGCTACATTTCTGAAAACTACTGCACTTGCAGTAGTTTCCATTATTATTGAACTGTATTGAAACCCTGTATATCCATTATGATTTTAATTTGTAATCTTTTAATGATTTTCCGTTGAGAAACTAGTTAATCTTCATTGGTGACAATTGTGTTAATATTAATTTTGAAAAAGCAAAATTTTTCGTGAAAAAGAATGAAGTTCAGAAGAAAAAAGGTTCTGCAAACATCATTTAGGCTTGAATCTTTTGATTACAAGGTTGAATTTAGCTGCTTTAGGGCTGTGAATATTTGCAGTTATTTAACTTTTCTCTGTTTAGTTCGAAAACAGATTGCGGATCGGCGCTAATTTCCCCCAACTTTATACCTATTCCTGTCATATTGAAAGCATACAAAACATTTTGGGTGTTTTGGATGCCATAAATTCAAAAGAATGACATATACTATGCTAGCTCTCTTTATGAGCGCGGCTCATTGAATTGTATTTAAAAGTTAAAACAGAAGTGTTTAGCTACTTTTGTTTCATTTTAAAACAAAAAAAAATCTAGGAAATAAAGAGTTTTCTGCATTATCGGTTTTGATTTGAGGGTTATTCCGTTGTCTATCTGTTCATTATTGAGAATCTTGTTCCTATCCGACAACAATTTTACATTTCTTAATTATGCTTTGATTGTGCTGTAAGTTGTAATCTAAGTTTGAAAACTATTCTAATACTTGTTTTCTAGATTCTAGAGCAGAGATTTGGTCAAAACTTGAGAGTTCATGGAAAAATGTGGGCACCACTATTTCATTTCTAGAGTTAGAAAATAAAAAATTTAGAATTTAAATTAATCTTAAAAACTTAAATGTCGCCACATATCGTTGATTCGGCGGATTATCATCGCAACTTTAAGAAATCTCAGGATTTTCCAACTATGTCATTTAAACTAAAGCTAACGGCAGAGTTTCAAATTTCTATTCTAGGGCTAGAAAAAAAGGGAAACTGATTTTGAAAGATCTAACTCTAAAGGCCAAGGAAATTACATATACATTACCAGTTTCCAGGTAAAGCTGGGTTCCCAAGCTAGTATAACATATACATGAACAGTTTCCAGTTAGAGTTGGGTTCCCAAGCTAGAATTACATATACATGAACAGTTTCCAGTTAGAGTTGGGTTCCCAAGCTATAATTACATATACATCAACAGTTTCCAGTTAGAGTTTGGTTCCCAAGCTAGAATTACATATACATGAACAGTTTCCAGTTAGAGTTTGGTTCCCAAGCTAGAATTACATATACATGAACAGTTTACAGTTAGAGTTTGGTTCCCAAGATAGAATTACATATACATGAACAGTTTCCAGTTAGAGTTTGGTTCCCAAGATAGAATTACATATACATGAACAGTTTCCAGCTCGAGTTTGGTTCCCAAGCTATAATTACATATACATGAACAGTTTCCAGTTAGAGTTGGGTTCCCAAGCTAGAATTAAATATACATAAACAGTTTCCAGTTAAAGTTGGGTTCCCAAGCTAGAATTACATATACTTGACCAGTTTCCAGTTAAAGTTGGGTTCCCAAGCTAGAATTACATATACACGAACAGTTTCCAGTTAGAGTTGGGTTCCTAAGCTAGTATTACATATACATGACCAGTTTTCAGGTAATGCTGGGTTCCCAAGCTAGAATTACATATACATGAACAGTTTCCAGTTAGAGTTGGGTTCCCAAGCTAGAATTACATATACATGAACAGTTTCCAGTTAGAGTTGGGTTCCTAAGCTAGTATTACACATACATGACCAGTTTCCAGGTAAAGCTGGGTTCCCAAGCTAGAATTACATATAAATGAACAGTTTCCAATTAGAGCTGGTTTATCAAATGTCGTCTTGACGATTTTTCAATGAGTTTTATACTATATTACGTAAATTTCAGTATTTGCGAAAATAAATAAATAGCCATGAATATGCGGGAACAGTTTTAAAGAGTTTCATATAATCATTTAATTAAAAAACTATATATCTGCAACATTCCATTATCAGAAAGTGAAGAATACGACATTTGATGAATTCTTTCAATGTATTCGTTATTAAGGGTTTCACTGTACAATAATCATTATTCAAGTCAACTATAGTAGAGAAGTATAGAATTCTATATATTTATTCAGGGGATCCATGTTTAAGACCACGTATTGGCCCATTTCTAACACTGAGTGTCATAAACGGGCCAATAACACGGTTTGGAACTAATGTTCCCTGCAATTCAATTGTTTTTATGTTTATTGGATATAAATAAAAAAAAGGCAGGAATAACGAAAATAGTTCAACAAAGAGAATAGAATATATATAAGAGTGGAATTTACTAGAAAAAAGTGTAAAACGGCCATTTTGTTGTACTGTTTCCATACTGCAGGTGTACTTCACATATTTATATTTGGGCCCTGGAATATCATTTTATAGAAAATCTAAAATTAATGTCAAAAGAAAACCAAATTATAAAATAGGCTGGTTTTATAATTGACCAATTATCATTTCACATAGACTCTATGCCTTTCACTTTACAAACAATGATTTTATTATAACTATAACTATAAATCAAATGATGTTTTTTATTCACCTAATTCATTATAAAGTTTATTTAACAGCTTTAAAAAATTCGAAATTGAAATGAATAGTCTAGGGAACATACTGTTTTAATGTACTCTACTGCATATAATTTGTGAACATTTACTTGATTTGTACACTTTGAACTCCCTTTCAGGCTGAAAGGGACTGAAAAAATTCATACCGAGAGATTCTTTGAATTCCCCTCTAATATATATTCTATTCGCTATGTAGTTCAATCACCGGCATTTAAAAAAGAAATGCAAAAAAAACATTTTTCAATATATTTCAGACGTACTTTTAAAACTTTTTTTTAAAACCTACCTAGCACCATAACCAATATATTACCATAAAGCACTTGTTGTTAGTTTTAGTTTTTAGAAAGTAATTGGCAAAATTCTCATCGATTTTTGCTTGATAACTTTCCATGCTTTGATCTAAATTCTAATGGGGAAAACTCTAATTTTTAGCAAAAAGTTAATTTCTTTTTATATGAATTTATATTTTGCTTCATTGCAGAAACCTGTTTCTTTCTCTTCTCAAAAGTAAAAATAACAAACATAAACAAATTTGGAGTCAGGAATAAATTCACATTTCCATCTTTTAAATGTTTTTCTATGAAATGTACCATAAACCTTTTTTTTACCGCGAACTGTTTTAAATGTGCAATTCCAATGAAGTAAAATATAAATTCATATAAAAAATATTATGAATAATTTGCATATCTCAAACTGGACAAGTTTGTTCACAAAGTTATCAGAAATTAAGTTTTAGCTGAAACTTAGAGTTTTACCCATGAGAATTTAGATCAAAGCATGACCTTCTAGAATTTTTAGAAAAGTTTTCAAACTTTATATTCAAATATACAGATTTTTCAAACTTTATATTCAAATATACAGATTTTTCAAACTTTATATTCAAATATACAGATTTGTTCAAACTTTATATTCAAATATACAGATTTTTTCAAACTTTATATTCAAATATACAGATTTATTCAAACTTTATATTCAAATATACAGATTTTTCAAACTTTATATTCAAATATACAGATTTGTTCAAACTTTATATTCAAATATACAGATTTGTTCAAACTTTATATTTAAATATACAGATTTTTTGGCGACGATTGTATTCAGTGGGACCAATTAACCTGTGGACGATTTTATTCAGTGGAATCCATTGTCCTGTGGACGATTATATTCAGTGGAATCCATTAAACTGTGGACGATTATATACAGTGGGACCCATTAACCACATGTGGACGATTATTTTCAGTGGGACCCATTAACCTGTGGACGATTATATATTCAAGTAATCTTATATTTATTTGATGTCATTATACAGGATACAGGATATAGAAGTCTAAAAGTTTTATTTGCATTCCACAGCTTTATGGGTTTAAATGTAACATATACTTTTTTTGTTCGATCTTGTTAATTGTAGCTATCTCAATCTGTATAAGGTAATAATAAATATAGAAGGATGCATACATACAGGTTACCCAAAAAGGCTGATACTAAAAAACGACCTGAAACTTTTTAAATCTGCAGACGATTCCAAGGTTAGTTTAGTTGTGTGCCTTCAATATAATCTTTGTTTGACTAATTCAATAATAGAGAAAAGAAAGCAACACGTTCACGGTTGCAGGGAATCATAAATAAAAGAAAAGAGACAGTATAAATTCTGTACAGTCGTCTCTGAAGTTTCATCATTTGTGGGTAACCCTAGTGTATATGTTCGCCTGAATCGTAAGAGGGAAGAATTTAAATGTCGTCTTAAATCATAAAACAATAAATTTGGATCGCTCTTTTTTCCAACTACAACCAGAGGCGCAACTAGGACTTTTGCTAGGGGGGGCAATATATTATTTTGTAATGGTCGGGGAGGGGGGGGTTTCGAAAATTTTTCAAAAAAAAAAGTGCTTTTTTAAGGGTTTGAAGTCGAAA